>NC_081346.1:35098201-35240843 GCF_029784015.1 Lycium ferocissimum
TTTTAAATTTTAAATTTTAAATTTTTAATATAAAAAATATATAATCAAAATTAAAAAAAAAAATAATTAGAATAATCTATTATACGCTACTTACAAGTACAAGTATTTACTTTCCGTTACTTTTTTTACGAGATAGTAGAAGACAAGATAAATAGTGAAAAAGAATATATATTAGGCATGGCAATAAAAAAGGTCTTGACCTTTAAATTGGCTCTTAGGTTCATGCAAAACATTTAAGTAATTACATGTTGACTTTTGAGAATTTGGGCATTATATTAAGGACTTATTTAACAAATTTCGTTTTAGTTTGGAAGGAGCTTTTGCGGCTTACGCCCCAACACGCCCCAACAAAGAAAACTCGCCCCCAAACGCCGGCGTACGCCCCCGAATTGCCGGGCGTACGCCTTTCGGGGACTTTCGCCCCCGACCCGGTTTCCCGGGGCATTTTTTGGCACGCCAGCCCAGGCCGCCCGGCTAGCCCCCAAAAACGCCTTTTAAAACACTGTGTGTGGCCACCAAGTTGTTCATTTATGGCCACTAAATTGTTCACTTATTTCCTCCTATAAATAGGAGTTCATTTGTAGAAGTTATATATACAATCTATTCCTCTCTATATACTTCTCTCTTGTGTATTTATTTCATAGACTTTATTTTATAACACGTTATCAGTACGAGACTCTGCCATCTCGAGCAAATACTTTGAAAGCCTCGAAGGTATCGACTTTCTTTTTCTTAATTAATGACAAATCTTTCTAAACGTGAATTTGTTGCCTTAGATATATCTGGCAAAAGCTATCTTGTCTTGGGTACTTGATGCCGAAATTCATCTTGATGCGATGGGTCTGGCAGATACCATCAAAGATAAAAATCAGGCATCAAATCAAGACCGTGCCAAGGCAATGATATTTCTTCGTCATCACCTTGATGAGAGCTTAGAAATGGAATATCTCACTGTTAAAGACCCTCTTATGCTGTGGAATAATTTAAAAGATAGATATGACCACTTGAAGATGGTTGTGCTTCCATAAGCACGTTTTAATTGGATCCATTCAAGGCTACAAGATTTTAAATCTATTTGGGCGTATACACTCTACCATATTTAAAATTATTTCTCGCCTGAGATTACGTGGTGAAAATATTACCGATCATGATATCTGAGAAAACATTCTCCACTTTTCTCATTTCCTCGAGTACGCTCCCCGCAAAGAAGAATACCGAGAGATGAAGTTCAAGAAATATTTTGATCTAATCTCACATCTTCTAAGTGGGTCGAACAACATAATGAATTATTAATGAAAAATCATGAAAGCGACTCTTATTGCATCAAGCCCATTTCCTAAAGTGAATGAGGGCAAATTTTCGCCATTCTAGGCGTGGAAGAGGTCCCCCCGTGGTCATGGCCATGGTCGAGGAAGAAATTTTAATTATGATTCTCGTCTTGCACCAAATAATACCCTTCACCACCAGTAGTGTAAAAAGAAGGATGAAAAGCATGAAGCTGTGCAAAAAAAAAAAAAAAGATTCGTAAATAAATGCAACCGAAGGAGGAAAGGGCACTAGTCACGTACTGGCGTACGCCAAAGCATCTAGTTGAGCTTTATCAAGCCTTCCTCAAAAGGCAAGAAAGAATGCCGAAGAAAATTTTATTTCGAAGATAATGTTGAGCTCCATACATCTAGATACAGCGTATTTCTTTGAACTCACTAAAGGAAAAATAGATCATCTAATCGGTGATGGATCCGTAATAGTTTAGATATTTTCATCCATGTTGTTACTATTAGCTATAATAGTTATGTTTCCATAGTTATGTAAATAAAGTTTGTGTAATGCTTTGTTTAATAATAATATCTACTTTCATGTTCACTTTGTCTATTCTTTCATTTTGAGAATATATGGAAATTCCTCAAAATTTATTTGGATTAATGATCAATCATAAAGATATTTGTGTGATTAATAGAACAACGCATGCCATATTCAAAGATGAGAAATATTTTTCTCACGCGTAGGAAAAGGGAAAATGTTAATACAATTTCGGCAATTCAAAATTGATCAAGGCTCCTAAGAGCTACTATATTTACGTGTGCGGAAAATTGTTATAGAAGATGCAGTATTCTCTTTTAAATCCCCAATAAACTTGTTAAGTTTCAAAGATATCCGTCGTAATGGGTATCACGTTGAGACATTATACGAAATAAATGATGAATATCTTGCCATTACAAAGAATGTCTCCGGCCAGAAATATGTTTTGGAGAAAGTACCAACTTTGTCTTCTGGTTTGTATCATGTAGAAATTAGTACAATTGAAGCACACTCAATCGTAAACTAGAAGTTTAATGATTCAATTACTTTTGTGCTTTGGCATGACCGAATAGGTCACCCTAGATCAATAATGATGAGACGAATTATTGAAAATTCAAATGGGCATCCACTTAAGAACCTGAAGATTCTTGAAAGTGGTGAATTTTCATGTGCCGCTTGTTATCAGGGCAAATTGATAGCTAAGCCATCACTAATGAAAGTTGACATTGAATCCTCTACCTTTCTAGAGTGTATACATGAGGATATATGTGGACCTATTCATCCACCTTGTGGGTCATTCAGATATTTTATGGTCCTAATAGACGCATTTTCAAGATGGTCTCATGTGTGCATCCTATCGTCTGGCAACCTGGCGTTTGCGAAATTATTGGCACAAATAATACGCTTAAGGGCACAGTTTTCGGATTATCCCATTAAGGCTATACGCCTCGATAATGCCGGAGAATTTACATCTCAATCTTTTGATGATTATTGTTTGTTAGTTGGGATAAAAGTTGAACATCCTGTAGCTCATGTTCATACCTAAAATGGCCTTGTTGAGTCATTTATTAAACGACTACAATTGATAGCAAGACCACTACTTATGAAAACACGGTTTCCCACTACCGTCTGGGGTCATGCTATCTTACATGCAATATCTCTTATTCGTCTCAGACCGACTCATTATAATAAATACTGCCCGTCACAATTAGTATTTGGTCATGACCCAACTATTGCTCATCTCCGAATCTTTGGTTGTGCTGTATATGTGCCGGTAGCACCACTACAGCGCACTAAGATGAGCCCCCAAAGAAGGTTAGGAATATATGTTGGGTTTGAATCACCCTCTATTATTTGCTATCTTGAGCCATTGACGGGAGATTTATTCACTGCTCGATTTGCAGATTGTCGATTTGATGAAACAAATTTTCCACAATTAGGGGGAGAGAGAAAAGAAATCAAAAGAGAAATTGCGTGGAGGGTTTCATCACTATCTCATTTTGATACACGTGCCCCTATATGTGAACAGGAGATCTAGAAGATCATTCACTTGCAAAAAATAGCAAATCAAATACCAGACGCATTTACTGATTTGAAAAGAATAACTAAGTCACATATCCCTGCAGAGAATGTGCCTATCCGAATTGATGTCCCAAAGGGAAAATCTACTAGTGTCATAGCTCGATCTCATACACGCCCGAAGCGTGGTAGGCCATCGGGTTCTAAGGATAAAAATCCTAGAAAAAGAAACACAAAAAATGATCAGAATGACACTATGAAAGAATATCATCAATATATTCAAGATCTGATTAATCTTGATATTCCTAAAGATATTAGGGAACCCGAGACTCAAGTGAGTAAAGAACAATCATTGAGTTCTTCTGGTGATGGGATAGATTTGAATCGATTGAAGATTATGGTGGATAATGTTTTTGCATATAATGTTGCTAATATTATGAAAGACATTGAGGATCGTGAACCTCAATCATCGAAGAATGTCGACGAAGATATGATTGGCCAAAATGGCAAAAGAGGCAGTTCAATCGAGAATTGAATTCACTTGCCAAACGTGATGTTTTTGGACCGGTAGTCCAAACGCCTAATGGTGTAAAACCAATTGGCCACAAATGGGTCTTTGTGCAGAAAAGGAATGAGAGAAATGAAATTGTGACATACAAGGCACGCCTTGTTGCACAAGGATTATCTCAAAGACCCGGTATCGACTATGAAGAAACATATTCACCCGTTATGGATGGCATAACATTTCGATATCTCATCAGTTTAGCTGTAGGTGAAAACCTTGAAATACATCTGATGGATGTGGTTACAGCTAACCTTTATGGCTCACTTGATAATGAAATCTATATGAAAATTCCTGAAGGATTTAAAAATGCCTGAAGCAATTAGTTCAAAGTCTCGGGAGATGTATTCAATTAGATTACAAAGATCATTGTATGGTCTAAAACAATTAGGGCGCATGTGGTACAATCGCCTCAGTGAGTACCTGGTAAATGAAGGTTATATAAATGATGCCATTTGTCCATGTGTTTTTGTTAAGAAAACAAAATCAAAGTTCGTTATACTTGTTGTTTATGTTGATGACAAAAACCTAATTGGAACTCCAGATGAGCTCCAAAAGGCGATTGAATAGTTAAAGAAAGAAGTTGAGATGAAAGATCTCGGAAAAACAAAACTTTGTCTTGGTTTGCAGGTTGAACATTTAGCAGACGAGATCTTTATCCATCAATCTGCTTATAACAAAAAAGTTTTAAAACGATTTTACATGGACAATGCGCATCCTTTAAGTACTATAATGGTTGTTCGCTCACTTGAAGTGAGTAAAGATCCATTCCGACCTCAAGAAGAAAATGAAGAGCTTCTTGGTCCTGAAGTACCATATCTAGGTGCAATTGGTGCACTTATATATCTTGCTAACGCTATAAGACCTGACATAGCGTTCTCTGTTAATTTGCTAGCAAGATATAGCTCTTCTCCTACATGAAGACATTGGAACGGAGTTGTTACACCTTGGAAAATTTCCCTTGGCGTACAAGAGAGTAGACTCACGAAGGGCGTGATGAATACGAGGGTTAGATAAGCAAGGAAGAGAAATTGGTAGTCCTAATTAAGATTTCCAAAGACATCCGAGTAAAGGAGAAAGTTCGTTAAGTGAATACGTGTTACAAGTTAGCGCGTTGGACGAAAACCACGAGCATCGGGTTAGTGATACCCTAAGGATGTTATGAAGGGGGGGTTATAGTGATCCCTAGATTGCTAATGAAGTGATAAACAAGTGTTAAGAAGGTTCCATAAGGATTGGAGATCAAACGAAACGACGAGAACAACTTGGGCGAAAGCGTTGGATTTCACACGACCTCCACGGCCCATATAATATTCCACGACCGCGGAATGGTTCGTGGAATGGGCAACAGGGAGAGGTCGGCTGGTCGTGAACCACGACCGCCCCACGACCAACACCGGGTTCCACGGACCGTGAACAATTGCAAAGTCCCGACAATAAATGTTCTAAGTTTATATAAGTGATGCCCACTTCATTTTATTCATTTCCATACACGACTTCCACCCTCTCCACACCTCTAGAACCTTCCAAGTATCTCACCCACAAGAAAACCAGAAATCAAAGATCAACAACAAGAAATCAAGTGAATCAAGTGAAGGAAACCTCATGGAAATCATCTAAATCAAAAGAGAATCCAAGGGAGGTGAAACTAGGGTTTTGTGCAAAGGGTGTATTATCATCTAAGGCTTGTTCCTCCATCATCCAAGGTATGTTTTATAGTATTTTCATAATGTTAAGTATTATAAAGTTGAAACACTTGGATTACAAAAGAATACATGAAATGGGTTAGATATGGAAGAATAATGTCATCTTGAATTGGTAGTTGAAATGAATCACGAAATGGATATGTAGAGATTATAAATGCGTTATAAATGATATCTAGAGCATGAAATGAGAATTGGACATGAAAGAATGTGGTAATGGGCTTAGTCATGATTTTGAAGAATTAGAGTAGAATTGGGAAATGTGAATAACATAAATGAGTGACGATTGTTGAGTATGGTATTATGATTGTTGTTGTGATGGTTGAGGGTTGATATGGAATATGGCGGAAAGTAGTATAAACAAAGGAAACGCTGCCCGATTTTCTTTAGCCTTAAGAAGTACGTTCTGTAATTGATATAGCTAATGTTGATACGAATTCTATCAAGGTAAACGAGAGCATTAAAGGAGAAACAGCAAAACGATAGAATAAGCTAAACGACAAAGGTATGCAAAGCTAGCCCTTTCTTTTCAAGGCATGACTTCTATGGCATGAAATCCTCCGTACTACGAACGTCCCATCTCCAAGAAAGTCAAGAGTCCTCACTCATGAATAGCTATACGAAACAAGAGATATGAGTCAATGCGAAAATGATGATAGTAAGCTAAGAGTCTTTATGATGAATTATGATAAGCATACTATGATGAGCATATTATTGATTATTATACCGCACCTATATGGTGAGCTGAGTTAATTCTGATTATGCATATATGATAGTGATGTTATGTTACGATAGAACCGTGATATGCTTATAAGACAATTCAAAATCATAAATCTACACAAGATGTACGATGTCGATGTATATGGTATGTATGCACAAATATATGTATTATGACGATATGATGATGCATGTACGATATGAGACATATGTGACGTGATCGAGCCCTCGTGGCCGAATACGATAGATCTTGTCGAGCCTATGAGGCCGAATACGGATAATGATCAAATGTGTATAAATAGATGCGACATTATGATAAGTATATGTATGTGTATGATGAATGCAAGATGATGACTAGATACGTTAAGGTCATGATACCCCTACTGGGCTCGATACATGACTAGAGAATAGTTATAAAGCCGAGCCACTTGCTGCACACAAGTACAGCTGTGAATTGGCCCATGCTTTAGGTCAAAATGAATGAGTGGTCTCCATCCATCCCACATGCTCCCACTATATATACAACATGATGTCAAATATTGAGCAGGCTTGAAAACCTAATCTAAACCGACACAAGTTCTCAAGATCTCTCAAGAACATAGTTACTTTGATAGAAACCTAATTGAAACTCTAAGAAATTCAAAAACAACAAAAAGAAAATAAAAGGGATAGATAAAGAATTGGGGTGAGAAGAGTAGAAGATAGAAGTTAGACCCATTTAGTAATGAATTCTATAGGCAAACTTAGGTATTCTAAACCTAAACCCTCCTAATTGAAATTCAACCAAGGAACCTAAACTATTTGAATTCAATGAATTACCCAAATGAAATCCACAAATAAGCAACACACTATGAATCCAATGGAAATGCAATTCAATTAGCAACTAAGAAATCACACTTAGAAGAAACCAAACAATCTATATTAAGAAACTAAACAATCTCTCAAAATGAGTTTTTCATCAATATTCAAGCTACGGAGCAAATGAAGGCTAAGTATCCTATTTATAGTCTTGACATTACAACAAAGGCCCTAAAGTGGCTCTTTGCAAAAATAACTCCAACATGGGTCTTCAATGCTCCAATTGACTAATGCTTGCAATTATGACCTTGATTTGCATCCTTAGCCTTGAATTGAATCCTAGACCAAGATTTGTATCTTTTGGCCACGAATTGCATTTCTAGCCGCTTTGCACTCCTAGCCACGTTTTGTAGTTGCCTCCGTTCTTGTGGCTTTTTCTTCAATGTTTCCCCAAGCTATCATCCACACGCCATAGGCTCTCTTATGTGGTTTCACAAAGTGCTCCAACGCCCCTCTTAGCATCCACATGGCTTGTAGGACTTGGGTTTCCATTCCTTGACCTTTGGTGTCAGTCCTTAAGTGACTTGTGACATTTGAGATCATATCATCCTTCCCTTCTTGAAAAGGATTCGTCCTCGAATCCGAACCTTGCTAAAACCAAGGGAAGGTAGACAAAAATATGTCCCTCAAGGCATGAGGGTTAGCACCCAAGGCAATAGTCACATATTCATTCCAAGGAAGGACAAGCTTATCGTACAACCACACATCAATAACCATCACAAAACATATGCACACATGAGATGTCAAGAGGCTGATTCTCCCAAACATCATGAAACAAGGATAAAGCTAAGATACCTATGGATCTAAGATAAGAAACAAGAAATCTAGTATACATAAAACAAGGGTGACCTTCTATAGGACTAAGTGCAAGATCTAGGGCAATATTATCCAAACCTAAAATCCCATTCATTGCACTAATCTTATCCAAAAGTGTCCTCATTGTCAAAGCATGAAAATAGCATAAAACACCAGGGTCATAGACATAGACATGCCTCAAGTCACTTTGCACAAATCCATTATGTAAATTCATCATCAATGCAAGTGGTAGCACAAGAAAAGCATCACAATCAAATTAATGGTAAGGAAAGGCATCATACAAGACATGGGTGACAAATTGTAGACAAGTGTTACCCTTCCCTTTAAGACAACCCTTTCCCAAAAATGCATTACATCTCCTCAAGAAGAGGTTTCTATCAATAAGGAAAGGATCATCAACCCATAGTGGGTTCCCAAAAATAACCAAAATTTTCACAAGACAAGCCATATGGTCATTCACTCTATGATCAACAATCATGTGACTATCAAGCCAAACATTATCCTTAAAGAGAGAATGTGCAACTAAAAGTTGAAAATGAAAGCAAACAAATCCACTCTCAAAAGGAACAATAGAAGCACAAGTGCCAACACTAGATGGACACAAATCGGTCTTGCAAGAAGACTCAATTCGGTCATCATAAGGATCAACTAGTGTGAGGGCACTATCAACAAGGACATTAACATTAATTAGCATCGACCAATCATGTTCAAAAAAATGCAAAACTTTATCTTCACTCAAGTGGTCATTAAGCACAACATGCCCTCCAAAGCTCATGAGAGTGTAAGGATTAGCTTTGTTACCTTGTAGCTCGTGTTTACAACCTTGGTCAAGTCTCTTGCATAGACTTTCATCTTTGGAGGGGGTTTGAAGTACTTCACTTTCCAAAGGAACTTGGCGATCTTCGGGCATTGTTTCCTTAGGATGTTCATCTTCATGAGTACCTACAAAGGAAACAAGACAACTAGAAGAAGTAGGATGGTTAGAAGGGTTAGCATGAGTTAGTGACAACTCCCTCACATCACCACATATAACCTCTCCACCCATCATGCCCTTCAAACAAAAGTTTGGTTTGGCAACCATATACCTTTTCCCTTTTTCTTGAGTTGAACCTCGTTCTCCTTGAGCAACCAAAGTCTTTTTTTCACTCACCTTCGTGTCCCTTTTTTGAACCCTCTCACGGAGTTCCTTCATGATTCTATAGTCTTCGCCTAACCTCGTGAGTCAAAGAGCAAGGGTGAATTTCTTTCCATCCAACATAAATGAATACTTGTTGGATCTTCCACTATGTTGAGCATCCCTTTCAAATTGCCAAGGCCTACCAAGCAAGAGGTGACATGCTTACATTGGCACCACATCACACAAGAGTTCATCTTGATACCTACCAATGCTAAATTTGATAACGGCTTGCTTGGTTACCCTCATTTCACCACATTCATTGAACCATTGGAGCTTGTAGGGGTTAGGGTGTTTTCTTGTGGGGAATTTCATAGTCTCAACCAAAAATTATCTTACGGCGTTGGTACAACTCCCACCATCAATGATCAATAAACACACCTTACAACTCCCACCATCAATGATCAATAAACACACCTTGTCCACTATCTTGCACCTAGCATGAAACAAATTCCCTTTTTGGTTAATCTCCTCTCTAGCTAGTCCTCCCATGGCTCTTCTAACTACAATAGAAAAATTAAATCTTTCCTCCATCTTTAATCACTCTTTTCTCCCTCATTATCAACACCAACCCCGCCCTCATCTTCCTCATCGGTTTGGTACCCATCTCGTAAGACCATAATTGCTCTTCTATTGGGACATTCACTTGCAATATGTCCTCTACCTTGGTATTTGAAACATTGAATGGTAGATGGACGAGGGAAGTTAGGTTTAGAATTATTACCTCATTTGGCTTGGTCGTCTCCTCTAGCTTTGTAGTCAAACTTAGTTTGAGGAGTGGCAGTAGTGATCTTGGGCTTCTCCCAAGTGGATGTCACGCCCCAAAACCCACCCTAGACGTGACCGGCATCCGACGTCATGAACAACATCGGAAGAACCTAAGCAACACCATAATAATACTTGAACCTGCCAGGTTCAACATTCGCCTCCAATACGCTTTATAAAATAAAGGTAAACGAATGACGCATATAAGAATTAAATCGGCGGAAGTCTTTAGTTATCTATGCTTGTCAAACATAACAACGTACCCAAGAGTTAATCAATAACTCAATAACTACCCACAAATGTATACTAGGAGCTTCTAAGATAAATGATTAATAGTCGACTCATCGGGACGCGGCCGACAACTAATATAACAAATAAGTAAATCAACGGTGTCCCACGAACGAATGTGTGGGCTCACCAAATTATCCGCAATGTTAAAGTCCTTCCTAAGCACACAGTATCACGAACCTCTCGCTTTTCCTCGTTACCTAACATACCATCAAAAACAACAATGGTATGCACGAGTACTTCGTACTCGGTGAGTGCCCTCGGGACAATGAATAATACGAAAATAAGGTAAAATAATACATGAAGAAATCGGCCTTGAAAATCATATGAAATCAACGTAAGGGCGTTATTCAGTTTTATGTATCTCAATAATAAGTATCAAAACCCATTTATAAAGCCTCTTGTTAAGTTACACTTCAAATATGCCTTAATCAATTAAGATAGTCATCAACAATTCCATAAGAGAATAAGAATGTCACACATGCCAATACTGTGCCCAAGAATCAAGCATATCGCGCATAGCGCACCACACCGAACATATAATTCTCGGTGGCTATCCTTCCTCCCGAATAGCTAGGCATAAATCACACCGGACTATGTAAGACGCGGTGGTTATCCTTCCTCCCGAATAGCTAGGCATAAATCACACCGACTATGTAGTACGCGGTGGCTATCCTTCCTCCCGAATAGCTGGCATAAATCACACCCGACTATGTAGCACACGCGGTGGCTATCCTTCCTCCCGAATAGCTAGGCACATCACACCCCGTAGCGAACCAGGTGGCTATCCTTCCCCCGAATAGCTAGGCTTGAATCACACCCGGTAGCGAACCCCAGAAGTGGCCACTCTTCCTCCCGAATGGCTAGGCAATTACCACACTAGATCCATGGTGGCTACCCTTCCTCCTGAGTAGCTAGGCCAAACACAACAACAAAATTCATAGCATAGAAGCCGATTCACAATTTGTCTCAAAATAGTCACACCATCAAATAGCATTAAAGTTCATCATGCCATTATGAAAACCCATAATATGATAGATAATTACTTTATCATAGTTCCTTTGTAAAATCATCAATACCAAAATTAACCATCATCACCGATCATCTCTTTATAGAAGAAAATGATTCATAATATCACAATCATATATAGGGTTTATTACAATCTAGATTTAATGTGGGCTTGTCCCCTCACGCACATTAACCATTAATCAAAACATGTAATAAATTTCGAGAGTGTAAAACCAATTCATCATATCATTCAACACATGCTTTTATAAAGAATCAATCTTTCAAGAGAGTTTGCAAAGATATATCAATTACCTTTATATTCAAAAGGATTTTATTTTTAAAGAGACATACAAATCACAATAAGATTTTTAAAAGGGAGACATACCTTAATTTGTTAAATAGAGTTTAACAAATCACTTTTCTAATGAAGAACACCCAAACCCTAGCTTGAATCACTTTGGAAAGAATTATGTTGCAACCCTAGGTTTTGATCACAAAATCATGTTAAGAATCATGGGTTTGATGTTAGAAAGGGAATCGAGACTTGAATTCAACCTAGAATCATGATAACACTTACCTTTTAGGGTTCTTGAGGCTTTGGGACTTGTTCTTATTGACTTTAGGATAAATTTTCGTGAATGGGGTGCCGGGGGAAATAAACCCCAACCTTAAATATAACCTAAAACGCGTAAACCCGAATTTTGACCTAAATCCGACCCGTTGCGCGATGGGTCCGCGATGCGGAACCATCGCGCAATGTTCTACAGCTCAATACTCAGACTTGCGAGATCGGCCCGCGATGGGGGCCAGCGCCCCCACGCGCCTGAAAAGACGGCGTGTGTCGGTTCCGCATAGTGTTCGGTAAATGGACATAACTTCTTGTACGTAACTCCGTTTGGGCTGGGCGACCACCGTTGGAAAGCTATTTCAAAGATCTACAACTTTCATTAGGAAGTGTTTCCAAATTCACAACACATTTTCATGAAAATCGCCCAGAAGACAGACCTACCAAAACTTAGGCGAATTTAAGAGGCCTTAAGAACTTCACTAATTGGTTTGACTTCAAAACGACCATCCTCCACCCGAATTCACCAAGAATGGATTCATATAGATAAAATATCATCTTAATACTAGATTTTTACATATTCACACCTAGTTCAAGTTTACGGGGTGTTACAGTGGACGTCTTCCACTTCTCTTTCCCTTGGTTCCAAGTTGAAGATGGAGTGCTCTTGGCTTTATAAGCCTTTTCGTCTTTCAAATCCGCTTCAACCTTGGAAATATCATGGAAAGATTCCTCTAAGCTATTATAATTCTATAGCCTCATGGGTTTGGAAATCTCCCGATTTAAGTTGGCTACAAATCTTAGGATAGTGTAATTTAAATGCTCCTTAATCTTGGACTTCATCTTCAAGTTTTCGAACTCATCAAAGTACTCCTTGACACTCTCGGAGCCTTTCTTTAACATATATACCTTCTTGAGCACCTCTTGATAGTATGTAGGAGGTATATACCTCGCTTCCATGAGCTCAATCAACTCATCCCAAGTAGGTATGTCAAAAATTTGACGTTGAGCTCTATCCCGCTTCTTGGATTCCTACCAAGTTGATACATATCCCTCAAATTAGGTGAGGGCATACCTTGCCTTCAAAGCTTCCGACACATTGTTGGTGAGGAATATCCTCTCACTTTGCAACTTCCACTAGGGGAACTCTTCTGGGTCCCTACTTTCTTTGAATCTAGGAATTGTTACTTTGATGGTATTTAAGTTTCGATCATTGTCCCCACGTGCCTCATTTACTTGCCATCTCCCATGGTCTTTATGGCTTGGAACCTTATTTCATGGCCTTGGAACCTTGCAAAACCTCCTTGCCTTCCTCTACCCCGGTTGTTCATCTCCCCACGCCTTCCTCCTTGCCTTGGTTCATCCCACCACCTCTTTTGGACAACTTTCTCCACTTCTTCATCAGAAAGAGGGTTTTGGAATTGGGTTTGGAATTGGTCTTGGGGTGGTTGTTGGGGAACATATGGAACATTTTGTGGGGTTCTTTGGGGTGCGGGTTCACTTTGGGATGTTCGGTATAGTTGGGGATAGGCTTGTCGATTGGTGTTTTGGGTAATGGGTGGTTATTGTTGTGGGGCCTTTGGGTTAGGTGAGGAAGTGGTAGGTGGGAAACACAAGGCTTGTAGTTGCCCGGGTGTAAGAATTGGAGTCGTTTCCATGTTCTTGCCCAAATCCCCTTCAACTTGAGAATTGGGAGTGCCCACTCTACTTGAGGACTCAACTTGCACCACCTTCGCCTCCAAACCATCTATCCGCTCCGTCAATCCATCCACATTCGCCGTTAGTGTCGACAATTAACTAATGGTCACGTTCATCGAACTCACCAAGTATGATAGTTCTTCCCCTTCTTGATTTCGATCTCCTTGATTAGACATTATGACCTGCAAAACTAGAAAACAACATTAGTAATAAGAGCCTCACGTCACTCGTAATGAACTCTCAACCTTACCACACTCCGTGCTCTTTCGAAGTTGTTGATGAATCGCGTAACCAATCAAATTCACACAGTTGCTTATACTTCGTGGAAGAATGGATTCGTAGATGAAAGAAGGACAACTCAAAAATAAACTTACTTGAATCAAGAAGTTGTCAACGAAGTTAAAAAGAGAAAAGCTAGAAAGAAATTGGCACGAAATGAAATTCGGACGCAAGAACTAATTAGCAACTAATAAGATCGATTACTAGTTGTTAAATAGTTGTAAGAATCAAAGAAAAAAAGTTAAGAAATAATTAAACCGTTTTCGACACTTAGATTTTTTTCTAATGGTCGTGTGCTGGTTCGCACAAAACACCCCTCTCTAAATCTGAGACTTAGAAAAGTTTTCAGAATTTTCTGAGTCGTACGATGGTCATGCGTCGCGGAACCAGCGCACAAAATACCCCTCTCTGAATCTGTGCAACACGCGCTCTAATTTTTCTGAGATTCTGAAGAAAAAAAAAAACTTCTCCCCGTGAGATTGTCGTGCGACGCACAAGCTCCTGTGACGTCTTTCCTTGATTTTTGTGCAGATTATTTCAATTTTTGTTGATGTGGGACCCCTCCAAACTTAGTATTTTCCCTTTTTGGACCTGTTTAACACTTTTGACCTCTTCACCAAAAATTTGAAGATCAAACGCTCTTCTAGGTGACCTTCTTCCTTTGAAGATATGAACAACCTCAAGAACACAAGAACAATTCAAAAATTCAACTACCTTCAATTCAACTCAGAATTCGCTCAAATTTCGGATCTAAGTTCTCTTTGATATGGAGAACAAAGCCCACTAGGTTTTAGTCTTCAATTTCATCCGAATTACAAGACCCACTTTTCAATTTCTTGAGTTCTTCGAAATTCAACAATGGTGATTCACTCCAAACTTAACCAAATCACTTGCAACTTCGGATTTAGAGGTTATTGATAGTAACAAACTCAATTCTAACCTCAAATCCAACAACAAAACAACATAACCATGATTTTTGATTTTTTTTGCATTTTCATTTTTTTTTTTACTTTCTTGTAGATCAAGGATGAAGAATCAATGGAATGATCCCTCTACCTTGCTTTGATACCAAATGATAGAAACCTAATTGAAACTCTAAGAAATTCAAAAACAACAAATAGAAAATAAAAGGGATAGATGAAGAATTGGGGTGAGAAGAGTAGAAGATAGAAGTTAGACCCACTTAGTAATGAATTCTATAGGCAAACTTAGGTATTCTAAACCTAAACCCTCCTAATTGGAATTCAACCATGGAGTCTAAACTATTTGAATTCAATGAATTGCCCAAATGAAATCCACAAATAAGCAACACACTATGAATCCAATGGAAATGCCATTCAATTAGCAACTAAGAAATCACACTAAGAAGCAACCAAACAATCTATATTAAGAAACTAAAAAATATCTCAAAATGAGTTTTTCATCAATATTCAAGCTAAGGAGCAAATGAAGACTAAGTATCCTATTTATAGTCTTGACATTACAACAAAGGCCCTAAAGTGGCTCTTTACAAAAATAACCCCACCATGGGTCTTCAATGCTTCAATTGACTAATGCTTGCAATTATGACCTTGATTTGCATCTTTAGCCTTGAATTGAATCCTAGACCAAGATTTGTATCTTTTGGCCACGAATTGCATTTCTAGCCGCTTTGCGCTCCTAGTCACTTTTTGTAGTTGTCTCCGTTCTTGTGGCTTCTTCTTCAATGTTTCCCTAATCTATCATCCACACACCACAGGCTCTCTAATGTGGTTCCACAAAGTGCTCCAACGTCCCTCTTAGCATCCACATGGCTTGTAGGACTTGGGTTTCCATTCCTTGACCTTAGGTTTAAGTCCTTGAGTGACTTGTTCCATTTGAGATCATTTCATACTCTCAAGCTGAAGAACCAGATCCCAATATGAGTTTAGTCTATTTTCTTTAGGTTGTTGTAAATCTTTGTACATTTGTGCTTAAGCTGTAAATCTACTCTTCTTGTTTAGAAGTTATTTATAGGTATCTTAAATTCTAAAAGTGTGCTTGTTGGAAGTGTGTTTCCTCAAGATGTTGAGTGGTACATTAGGCTATGATTAGTCTAAGTGTATTAGTGGTCCTTAGCTAGAGTTAGCTAAGTGGAGTTGCTTGCAATCGGAGTATTACAAGTGTGGAGGGACAAGGGGGGTTAGTTCCCAGGTTGCATAAGTGTTATTGTGAGGGTGAGGAATTATGGGAGTTAGTTCCTAGCTTACGATAGAGTTGTAACCTGAAGTTGCTCGGTTAGTGGAGTTGAAATCCTACTGAGATAGGTCGTGGTTTGTAATCCCTTGAGCAAGGAGTTTTTCACGGTAAAATCGTACCTTCTTTACTTACTGCACTGCATAAGGGAACTGGTACACAACAAGGTCCCTCATACATTATTTGATGGACGTACAGCCAATAACAATTGGTATCAAAGCGAGTGCTTTCTAAAAGGTTAACAAATAGAAAGGATCTGTGAAATGGAAGCCCTATCAAATATGAAAGAAGGACAGTCATTTACCAGACCTCCCAGATTTAATGAAAAGTATTATGGGTGGTGGAAGACTAGGATGCACGATTTCATCATGGTTGAAGACTTAGAGCTATGGGATGTCATCTGTGATGGTCCCTACATTCCAGTTCACATAAGTGAAAATAGTACAGAGACCACTATCAAAATGAGAAAGGAATACAACAAAGCTGATAGAAAAAGGATTGAAGAAAACTATAAAGCTAAGAAGATTCTCGTGTGTGGAATAGGACCGGATGAGTACAATCGAGTCTCAGTTTGTTCATCAGCCAAAGAGATCTGGGAAGCTCTTCAAACTGCCCATGAACGAATAACTTAGGTAAAAAACTCCAAGATTGACATGCTCACCACGGAGTACGAGATGTTCAAAATAAAAGAGAGTGAATCTATTCATGAGATGCACACCACATTCACCTCCATAATCAATGAGCTCCACTCTCTCGGAGAAGTCATCACAACCACCAAGCTGGTAAGAAAGTTGCTCGGTGTATTACCTGACTCCTAGGATAGTAAGGTAAATGCTACCTCTGAGGCCAAAGATCTCAGCAAATTGACAGTCGATGAGCTCATTGAGAACTTTAAGACTCGTGAAATGAAGATGATCATAAAGAAGGCAGAAAAGAATGAGGTGAAGAAGGAGAAGAGCTTAGTTCTCAAAACTGCAAGAGGAGACTCAAGTGATGACGAGTCAGAAATGGACTATCCCACACAGAGATTTCACAAAATGATCAAGAGAAGTGGGGGATTTCCCAGAACAAGAGGCTCCAGTAGAAACTTCAAAGGAAATGACTACTGTTGTCATATATGTGGGAAACCTAATCATTTCATGAAAAACGCGTCCTCAAAACAAGCGGGACGGTTATGATAGGAGACGCGAAGAGGAACCGGGTCCCCCGAACGGGGTTTCAGAAGGAAAGAGGCTACTGATGAGATTGTGAAGCAAGCACTTGTAGCCTAGGGAGACTCCTCAAGTGAATCTGAGAGTGAAAATGACAAAAAGGAATTGTCTATGATGGCAATTGATGATGGATCAACTGAGTATAAGTCAGATCTTACACTCACGGCTGAATCTGACGCGGATGATGATGATGAGAACAAAAGGGTAAATTTGTTTGATATGAAGAAAAACTTGAAAGTTTACTTTTAAAGGAAACTCATACCACTGTCAGATGTGCTGATTGATGCGAATCACGCCCTGATCGCAGAGACACAGGAGTTAAATCTTAATCTTGATGAAATAGAACTGGATAGGGAGGACTTGTGTATGTTAGCTAAAGATATGAAGAATCAAGTTCATGAGACAAACCAACAAAATATCTTGTTGGAAAGTCAAGTGAGAAAAGATGAGGAAATCTCATTCAAAAGAAGAGGATAAGCAAGCAAGACCTTCTTGGAGCATGAAGAGAAGATAAAGAAAGTAAAGCTGAGCCTCACTACTGAAACTAAAAATAATGAGCGGCTCAAGAATGACTTAGAAAGGGCTAAGTTCAATCTTGACAAAACTCTCAAATGGATCTGGTTGTCTGATGTATTTACTTCCAGAAATGAGACTAATGGAAATAACAAAAGAGGACTTGGCTTTGTCTAAGAGAAGGCACCCCACAACCTTCACAGAAATCATGTTTTCAATATGGAAAATTGGGCATACACACACGGTGGACAAGCTGATAACCACCAGGAAGCCTTTGAAACAAGGACTGAAGCTGTTCAAACAGAAAGGAACCTTATCAAGAAGGGGACGAGAAAGAAAGGAACAGGTCCTCAAAAGAAAGGATCTCGAAGGAAGAAAAGGAACATGCTGCCCGAGTGGGCTAGAAGAACCTTAATCCATCCTTTCTACAACTACAAAGGACCTAAATCCCAAATCTAACTATTGATATTACCTAAAAGGGTGGGAGAGAGAAGGAGCAGTCAACATAAATTAATAAATTGTGAAAGCTCCAAGATGCAAGACTGAGGTCAAAAGGTCTCCTTTCAAAGCCCTTATAGCAGGATGTGTGTCGTATGGAGATGAGTATTTTTTTTTTAATAGTGCAGGAAGGGATCTCTCAATGGCTACAAGGAGGTTAGGTACATCACTGGCAAGTGTTTTTTGGCTATATCTAACTCACTTTTGTACCATTACAGGTATACATGCATGGGAGGATCAGGAGAACTTAAGCCCAAGCAATTCTGCACAGTTCACAATGATTGCTGATACATTCAAATTACCGTTCAGAGACCTAGCCTCCATATCTCAGGTCAGTAATTGTGCTGAAAATTCAATAACTATGGGAAGATGCGCTAAGCAAGGGAGAAGAACTGGACGATTGATATGTGATGATATTGTGGCAATTTTTGTCTTCCAGTTGAAATTGGTATTATGTTGCTAACATGTTGCAGGTGACTTGACAATGATGGTTTGTTTCACAGGGGGAACAAGTGAGAAGCTGGTTCTCAGGGGGAACATCAGTCTATGAGTTTGTCATCATCAAAAAGTGAGAAATTGATAGTTCCAAGTGCATCCGTGTTTTGATGGTTGTCAAACTGTTTCAAAACCAGCTAGAGACCTGGTCTGTAATCTGCTCTCTGTGCACCATCAGTAGAGAATAGTTATAAAGCCAAGTCACTTGCTGCACATAAGTACAACCGTGAGTTGGCCCATGCTTTAGGTCAAAATGAATGAGTGGTCTCCATCCATCCCACATGCTCCCACTATATATACAACATGATGGCAACATATTGAGCACACTTGAAAACCTAATCTAAATCGTGCAAAGCTGCCGACACAAATTCTCAAGATCTCTCAAGAACAAAGTTACTTTCAAGCTGAAGAACCAGAGCCCGACATAAGTTTAGTCTATGTTCTTTAGGTTGTTGTAAATATTTGTTCATTTGTGCTTAAACTGTAAACCTACTCTTCTTGTTTAGAAGCTGTTTGTAGGTATCTTAAATTATCAAAGTGTGCTTGTTGAAATTGTGTTTCCTCAAGCTGTTGAGTGGTACATTAGGCTAGGATTAGTCTAAGTGTATTAGTGGTCCTTAGCTAGAGTTAGCTAAGAGGAGTGGCTTGCAATCGGAGTATTGCAAGTGTGGAGGGACTAGGAGGGTTAGTTCCTAGGTTGTATAAACGTTAGTTTAAGAGTGAGGGATTATAGGAGTTAGTTCCTAGCTTACGATAGAGTTATAACCTGAAGTTGCTCGGTTAGTGGAGTTGAAATCCTACTAAGGTAGGTCGTGGTTTTTAATCCCTTGAGCAAGGAGTTTTTCACGGTAAAATCGTGCCTTCTTTACTTACTGTACTGCATAAGGGAACTGGTACACAACCAGGTCCCTCATACATTATTTGGTAGACGCATAGCCAATAACACATACTTATCATATAAATAAGTTACCTCCATGGCTTTAGAGAGCCCAAGAATATGCATGAGCCATGAATGCATACCATCCTTTAAGGAAGTACAAGATGTGACTTCATACAAAGTGTAGTCCAATGAGGTCCTCTCTCTCCATGGTCTTTCTCTTCAAGACCCCTCCTTTGATGAAACTTCACAAACAAGTTAGTCAAATGACCAAGTTTATCAAGAGAGAGATTTTTATTTTTACACTCATCGAACCTATGCCAAGCTTTGAGTAACATCTCCTCACACCTTAGGTTAGAAGATCTAGCCTAGTCCTTCCAAAATATAGGCTCCTTTCCTTGCACATTGTTCCCTTTCTTTAAAGAACACTCTTCATTTTTAGAAGCCTTTCCAAAATAGACGTTGGTCTATCAAGTGGGTCACAAACCCTCAAGAAGGACTTTTCGTCATTTGGGATGGTGTCAACAACTTCACCTATCCCATGCTTGTCATCATGACCAATATCATCATCATCCTATAGTGGATTACTAAACACCTTGTAGCCTCCAAAGGTGGCTACATTCTCAACATTACCATGCATTCCACTAGGTACATCATTTTCACTAGTCATCCCAACATCAAATAAGACATTATCTCTAAAGAGAGGATAATCAATAAGAGTTGAGGATTTTAAACATGTAATTTCACTCTCATAAAGACAAACATCATTTTTCAAAGAAATTTCCTTTTCATTACTATCTACATGATCAATTATATCAACATCACTACTAATTTGAGGTTCATTAGGCATATCACAAAGTTCCTCATTTAGTGGACTATAATTGTTATATCCGGCATTTTTGCGTATTTGGGAAAATTTGGAAATAAACTTGGGTTGTAAGGATAAGGTCATGTTTGGATTTTTCTTAATATATGTATGCCGGTTATGGAAGTATGGATGCGGAGATGTTGAGGAAGGCTAAGGACAAAATTGAGATTTTGAAAATTTGTTCCATGAATTTCATATGTTAGCCAAGTGTTGGGCTAGAAAAAAAAAAAACAAACTTGGCCCTACCGGCCAAGTTAAATGAAAAGAGGGCCAAGCCCAAGTCATGAACCAATTCATGAATTGATCATGTGATTAATTATAAAAAGGGATAAGTCTTCAAGAATCTTCAAGAAAAACAAAGAAAGAACAAGAAAAAAATGAGAGGAGAGTGCACGGCCAAGAACAATAGAGAAAGAAGAGAAAGAAAAAAAAAATTCCAAGCCTCCAATCTTGATTCAAAAATTATAATTTTCTTGAATTAGTGACAAGCTCAAGACGCTCTTCAACGTGGTATAATTAGTTTGGCGAAAGAACCACGTTTGCGGAAAGTTGGAATTTGAAGCAAAGGTATGAATTCTATATTTTATGTTATGGAATAAGTATATGTGTTATGATGATTAAAATTGGGTGAGAATTGTGGAATTGTGATTTGTAGTGTGCAAGTCGTGTGGTGTGTGTTTGTGTTGTAGCCGTGGGTGTGTATATGTTGCATGGCTGTGATGAGTTGAATTTTGTATTGTGTTTTAGTTGTGGTTATGATGGAATTCATATTAGAAATGAAAGTTGAATGAAATTGAGGAAAGTTGGAAATGTGGAATATGGCCGTGTGGTGCAAGAAAGTGAATTGGAAATGAATTAATTTTCATTTAGTTGTTAGTTGTGTTGTTGTGTTGTTGTGATGTTTGTGATGAAAAGAAAGGTTTAATGAACCAAGTTGGTGTTGAAGTTGGTTGTATGTTGTGATGAGAAATTCATGTGATTTTTATATAGTTTATATAATTATGGAAGTAAGATTTTAGATGTGAATTATGATTATGGATGATGGAATTGGAAAATGAAAATATGTTAGGAATATGTATGTTGAAGATTAGAGGTTTTGAAATGAATTATGGTTTGATGGAAATTTTGTATATTTTGTGAAATCATGAGAAGTGTGTCCGAATTGTGTTTGAATAACCTTGAGTTGGTAAATGAATGTGAGAATAATGATATTAATTTGATGTTGTGAAGTTGGAATGAAAAGTGTCATCGTATGTGAAAAGAAGGACTACTTATATTATAGTGCGTTTCATGACAATTGTTAATGCTATTGATGTTGTTGTTGGGTTGTTGTTGGTTGTTTTGAGTCGAGTTGAATCTCGGGGGTGTCGTCTTTATAGGGAAGTCTTTGTAGAAATTTCGGTAGCCAAATAGAAACCAAAGATTGAAATGTCAACTTGCATGAATAGTAATTGGTAAAGATGACCATTTGCAGATTTTTGACGACATGGGAATTGAGATTGGACGAGCATAAGACGTCCACAAGGTATGTAAAGCTTACCTATTCTTCATATGGCATGTCCTAGACCTACTAGGCCGAAAACGGAACCTCGGGACTAATTCGCTCCTAGAAATACGGTTTGCTTTTGGTTACTACTCATTCGGCGCAATTGAATCAAAATGCTTGCCTTTGGATATAAGAACGCATAAACCTTTGTATCTTTATTAAATGAATCCGAATGGCTCAAAACTTTCACGGATAACTTTATGGAGCCTAATGTTTGTAAATTATGTTCGCCGCCTCGGCTTGACCCGAGTGGGCCCGCAGTCCCGAGACTTCCCTTATTTGGTTTGTCGACTCGTTTTACGATTTATAAAGGAAGTGTTTGCTTATGACTCTAAGGTCCGTTCGAAATGTCTTATTATGTTATTTGAACGCTCATCACTATGAGCGCTACTATATTTTCCGAGAATAACTTACGATACGTTTTTCGAAAAAATTGATAACTAAAAGTCCATAACCTTTGTACACTAATTTCCAATTTATTCGATACTCGCTTTGAGCTTTCTGAAACTAATGTAGGTGTATATGAAATTATGTGTCGACTTACACGGAGTTTACTTTTAATATGCATATGATTTACGCTTTACTACGGTTCGTGCGATTATTATGATTTCGTTCGCCGTGCCGGGCGGTTTTGTGATCGTGCGCTATGACATATTCGGCGGTATGATGTGCTACGGTTTCGAGCCTCGCCATAGGGCCGGTTACCGTCTATGGTGTTATGATGTGATATGGCTTCGTTATGTTTGATGATGTGATGTGTGTGATATTATGATTTGTTCGGAGGTACGTACGGAGATTTGAAAGCTTACGGAGTATGATGTGTTGTGGCACCGGCGTCGGGGGGTGACCACGTTCGAGCCTTATGCACGATTTTTATTTGCATTACGCACATTTGCATTCCGCACGGGTTTGGGTCCGTTACTTACGTATTTGTTACGCATCTTCGACTCCATTTATGATTTGGATTACGTACCTTCGCTCTACATACTCGGTACTTTTTCCGTGCGGACCCGCTACTGCGGGGGCCGCGTTTCGTGCGCGCGGTACGAGCGCTCGGTTGGGTGATTCCTAGGTTTAGGCTACCTATTCTGCTACTTTGGAGTGCTCACTCGATACGGAGCCCACATTTGGTATATATATACTCTGCTTTGGATATTGTATATTTGCTACTTTGTTTGGGTACGGCGGGGCCGTCCCGTCATATGTTCGTATGTACTCGTACTTGTTCGTGAGGCCTGTAGTCATGTTTGTGGGTCGTGGGTCCAGTCTGGTTGTGCGTGGTTCCGGTTTGTCTGTGTATGATTCTGATTTGCGTCCTTCAGCGGCCCCGTATGCTACTACGGCCGATGTGGCCCACATGTTTGTATGTATATGTGTGTCTGGGCGATGTATATTCCGCCAGCTTTGATTCTGATTCGATGATTAACGGCGACCGCTTAGGATAGCATTTGTTTTGGTATACGTGTGATGTCATTCGACGGTTATCGGCGCGGATGATGTCTGTTAAATCTGAATACGCTGTAATGCGATGATTTGGTTCGTACGTCTGCCTGGGTGCCTAAGTAAGGCACCGGTCACGGCCCACGGGGTTGGGTCGTGACAATAATAACAAACAAATTTATCAACACAAATACCCACACTAGTTGGACACAAATCGATCTTGCTAGAAGATCAATTCGGTCATCGCTAGGATCAACTAGTGTGTGAGCTAACATATCACATGACAATGTATTAACATTCAAATCACAAGTGTCAACACTAGGTGGATACAAATTGATCTCACAAGAAGAATTAATTTGGTCATCAATAGGATCAACTAGTGTTAGAACACCTATATCAACCACATTGTCAATATTCTTTAAAGAACTAAGCTCATCACATGGTAAAGACTCATTAAGCTCACATAAAGATAAGCTATCATTCACACGCAATTCAATAACATTCACATTCACATTAATTGGAGTGTGGAGATTAGCTATTTTATCTTTTAGTTCACACAAAGTATCTTCTTTACCGTGGTTTTCAACTTTGGAGTCCATTTGCTTCTTCGGGAAGCTTTCAACTACCCATGAACTTTCAAAGTTTGAGGCTCATCATTCGGGTTGCTTCCAAGAATACCTGCACCATTATCAAGACAATTAGAGAAGAAAGAGAAAGAAAAGTTACAAAAGCTAGGATAAGGTTGTGACAACCCTCTCACGTCACTCTTATCAACCTCTCCTTTTTCCACTCTAGAGTTGTCACTTGTCACTCCCTTACTCCTTTCAATATTTTATCTCTCAATTTCATGGGAGTTGGGACAAGTGTCAAGTACTTTTTGAGAGGGGTTAAGTGATCCCTTCACTTCTACTTCCCCTTTGGCTTCACTTGGAGGGGATTTTGGAGGGGATTTCTCTTCCTTCATTTGTTGCTCTATGGCCAAGCGGTTCATGATTAGGTGTATATGCGTTTCAATCACCTTGAAATAATTGTCCATCCTTTCCCGTAGTGAAGGATCATTGAAATCACTCACTATAGGAAGTGGTTCACTTGCACTTGCATCTTCTTTTGAGGGTATGGATGGAAAGAGAAGTTTCCCTTTCTTGTCCACTACATACTTGTACCATTCTTGCTCATATGGAACCCTATGTTCTTGGAACCATGGAATTCCCAAACACAAGTGACAATCATCTATAGGAAGCACATCACACCAAACCTACTCTTCATAGTCACCATGGCAAAGAATACCTTCACACTCCAATCAACCAATTGATTATAGTAAAGGTTCCGCTTCTTCACACAAGGTATCCTCAACCATTTAACTGCTTGAGGGGCAATGTAGTTAGTATAACTATTATTATTAAACACAAGAGAACATCCCTCACAACCAAGTACACTTACTTTTGTTTCAAGGATTCACCTCTTCAGGTCACTCCTTCCTTAAAACCTCGCATTTCCTCTACCTCCATGTCCTATCAATACTCCCCTCCTACCTTCAACATCGTAGACATATTGAGAACATGGCACCTTTGTATTAGGATAAGAAGCATGATTCATTGTATTTCTTGAAGTAGGAAATGTATACTCCCTTCTTCTTCTAGGATAACTTCTACTTGGTCCAATCCACACACTTATACTGCCTTGTTTGGGATAGGAAGTATCACAAGGCGATGTACATGAATACCCAGCCATTAGAGAACTCTTCACAATTATCATGTTCAACATCACTATCTTCATAGACATATTCACCACAAAGTGCATAACCATACGGTTCATGTTCATCACTACTTCCTAGTTCATGTAAGTCTTCGCCAATTGATTCATGACGTAAATGTGAGGAAGGAATATACCTCAAGTCACCTCCACATCCATGGTGTGTAGTATGAGAACCTTCATAGCCTTCATCTTCACCATAAGATTCTTCATAGAGCTCTTCTACTCCTTTAACTTTTTCATAAGCCCCATGAGATATACTTATCTCATATTCACCTCCGGAGTAGTACTCTTCACCATCACATCAATCATGGTCATATGTTACATCATTTCCTCCATAGTCTTCTTCACTATAATAGCCATATCCTCCATTACTAGAGGCAATAACCATCCATGTCATCATCATAAGAATCCGAGGCTATGGATGACATGATTCGTTATATCTCCTCTTCGTATGGCTTCTCTCTTTGTACCTATAAAACGAGCAAACGAGACTAGTAGTAAAGTTTCTCACATCACTCGTATTTGTACTCAAGCTTACTACACTCTAGTGTCCTTCTGAAGTTGGCAACAAACCGCTAATCCCAAATCAATTCACAAGGTTGCTACTTCTTTGTGGAAGAATAGATTCTTGTTAATTGAAAGACGGACGACTCGATTAAACTAAAGGACTTGAGCCAAGAAAGATCCAACGAAGTTAAAATAATAAAAGCTTGAAAGAATTGGCACGAAATGAAATTAAGGACACAAGAACTAGCTAACAACGAAGTAAGAACAATTACTAATTGTTAATTAGCTTAGAGAATCAAAGAAATGAGAGAAAGATGAGAAGAAATCGGAAAAGAACCTTTACGTGGGTGGCATTGGTAGCTTACGTGAATAGCGTTGGGTACGTGGGTGGCTGCATTGTGCTGCGTGGCTGGAGCTTGAGGCGTGCGTGGGTGGGTTGGCCTACGTGGCCGAGGCTTGTGTGGCTGGCATTTGCTACGTGGCCGAGAAGCCTTCGGGACGTGGCCCACTTTAATTTACGTGGCCACTTCCAGAACCAAATTTCAGGGTATGTCTTGGCTACGTGAGTAAAAACAGAATGTTCCCAAAAAAAAAAAAACTTTGTCCTCCTTGCATGGCTGCTGACGTGGTCGCTTGGCGTGGGCTTAGTCTTTTTCTTTTTGGGGTGGAAAAACACTTTTTCACAACTTTGGTTGAAAACTTTTGGATCAAACACCCTGTTTTTGCCTTCTTCTTCAAGATGAATACATGAAGACTCTTATGAACACCAAGAATACCCAATTTTCAAATCACCTTCAACTTGGAGAACAAAGCCCATTACAAATTAACCTCAATTAAGCCCCAAATCAACAAGACCCACTTTGAGTTCTTCAAAAGCTTGAAGGTCTTCAATGGTGATTTCTCCAAACTTCTTCAAATTTGATATCTAGATGGATTTGATCACAAGGAACTCAATTTTAACCTCAAATCCACCAAACAACAACATATTTTTTTTGGAATTTCAAATTTTCTATTTTTGAAATCCAAATGATAGGATTCCTAAAGGGGAAACTCTAGGGAATCACAAACACATGTAGAAATGCGGAATTAAAGACAGAAGAAATTAAGGATGAGAAGAGAAGATAAAAACAAGACCCAAATTAGATGGAATAGAAAGACAAACTTGGAAATAGGTTTCCAATTCCTCCTTTCTAACTCTAACAATTTGAACATATACTAATTGAAATCAAGGCAAGAGAAATTCAATTGATATCCACAAATGAACAACTCTTCATGAATTTCAAGGACAAGGGTTCATTAACGACAATGGAACTACACTCCATCAACTAAGTCTATAAATAGGGCTAGTAAGCCAAACAAACTAGGATAATAATATCAATCCTCAAATCATTATCAACTAAGTAACCAAATGACTAAGTGTAGTACTTATACTACTATGCTAAAGAAGACTAGATTAACTATTATAAAAATACTCTTAATGAAGTAAGAGCCTTGTTTGGTAGTCTTCTTTAGGGATGATGGCTTGACTTTAAAAAATAGCCTCTTTGCATGACTGACCACCATCGTCTCCCTCCATCTCATCTTCACTCCATGAGACCAAGCAATCATGCACACGTCATATGCTCTTCTATGAAGCTCCTCAAAGGTCTCCAAAGCCTCTCTTAGCATCACCATGAATTGTAAGACTTGGAGTTCCTTGGCTCGGCCTCGGATGAAGTATCTCGATTCATGTGTGCTCCTCGGGATCGTATCAATCTATTATTTCATTCATTATTTCACTTATAGTCTTTTGCTTCAATCATATAATCAAGGATTTATATCATTTGGATTAGATTGTTAT
This sequence comes from Lycium ferocissimum, assembly GCF_029784015.1. Taxonomy (NCBI): domain Eukaryota; kingdom Viridiplantae; phylum Streptophyta; class Magnoliopsida; order Solanales; family Solanaceae; genus Lycium; species Lycium ferocissimum. The sequence continues at coordinate 35,125,717 of NC_081346.1, forward strand.
AAACAAAATGTTTTGGGAGACTGAGTATTTCATGGGTTGTTTCAATTATCGGGTCAAGTTAAAAAAGGCTATTGGAGAATTGAGGTTGATTTGGGGGATTCTATCCGATCAAGGGGTGATTTTGCTAATTTTAGTAACAACGTGGATATAAATAGCCCAACTTGTAACAGAGCACAAATTTAGCTATTAAATGAAAGTAGACGCGTATTTTTGACCTTTTCCCCTACTTTTAATCCTTTTCTTCACAATAAAGAATTAAGTGTGACCCAATAAGGGCAAAAAGTAGATGGCGCCACTAAAAGTTGTCAACTAAGGAAAAGTTACTTTCTTTTTGGGACGGGTTAAAAAGGAAATGGTGTCACATATATTGGGACAGAGGGAGTACGTTACTCCCTCTTGTTAAAAGAGAGTGTCCCCTTACCTTTTATTTTTTGGTTAAAAAAGAGTGTCCACTTACCAAAATGAAGAAAGAATTAACCTTATTTTTCCAAATTGGCCCTTATAAAGTGTTAAGCGACCATATCCCAATACCAATTTAATTACGGGTAATTTAGTCAAATTATCTATTTTTACCTAGGAGTTAGTATTTTTTTAAAGGTTGTGTAAATGGCTAGGTGGACACTTTTTGAACAAGGACGGAAGTAGTAAAAAAATAAAGTCAATAAATAGGCAGTATTTTCCAAAAGGCTGGGAAGGTCCAGAGTAGGATGTGATAAGAATCCAAGATTGGAAAGAGGAGGATATGGTATGGTAAGAATAAAAACTTGTGCATTTCTTGTAGAAAATCAAACCATAAAGAGTACGAAAGCAAATTTTAACGTTATTACAGAATGGAGGTTGATTAATACTAAAACAGTGCAGCTGAAATGCATTAAACTGAATGCAACCAACAGAAGTTTCACAAATCCTTTTGCGAATAAATTCGACTTAGATAACTACCCGAACTGAGACTAAACTCAGCTATAGTGATTCAGGAGTCCCATATAGAAGGATTCTTGCCACACTCATTTCCCTTCTATTCTGTTTCTTTGTTCCATACTTGTTACTACTATTTACTAGTCACTAATTTCTGTTCACATTGAAAGGAGTTTTACACCAATTGGGGCAGATATAAGTTATGAGTGGTATGATTTTGAAGCCTTGAAAAGAAGTACAGAACGACTATATTCACGGGCTTTGATTTACTTTGATGATGAGTAGGCTTGTGTTATGAGTGTCATCACCACTCATTCTGGGCAGATTCAAACTCCCGCGTCGACAGGAATACGAATTGATTATGATTGTGTTTCTTCTACTATTATAATACATCATAATTTAGAAGCTTGAACTTTCAGCTTGGATATCGAATCACAACCCCCTATAACAAACCATGTGATTCGAGATAAAGTTACTACCAAAAAGAAAAATATTCATCCACGGGCAAGGGTTGTATGATTCAGTTCTCCTAATATAATCTACAGATCTGAAATTTCAGCTTAAGATTCATTAGCCGGGGGTTCCTTTCGCCCGATTCCTGACATCTGTAATCTTACAGTTGAACCCTCAATTGAACTTGCTTGGTTGGAGCCATCTGTAGCAGTCTTCAGTTCCCTCTTCATTTTTGCTTTCGAAGCCCAACCAAGAAGACCAGCTTGAATATGCTCATCAAATATTGACTTCTTGAAGTGGGTACCCATCTGTAGTTCAGGATGCCAAACACGGACAGATTCAACTTCAACATTCATTGATATCAAGACTCCAAGCTAAGCTTATTTAAAACTAACCTGTGTAACAAGAGCATAAAGTGGCAACGTGCTATAGCTGCATAACACTTGAATGATTACCCTGGAAAAGACAATGAGATCGTCAAAACAAACCCCCTGATAAAAGCAAAATAGGATAGTAAAAAAAAAAAAAAAAAAGCTATTCAAGTAGAGCTTTCTGGTGCAACATGCACATTTGCTATATTTGATAAAGATGCATGCCCATTTTCTCTAACAGAGAAAGGGTAGAGGTATAGAGCTAATACGGAAGTGGGCAGTGGACTATACCCTATAACAAGCCGAGGAACAATGAAACCAACTTGTCCCATTATGCAAGAATCAAAGCCATATTGCACCTATAAAGCGATTAGAGAACAAAAGAATGAGAAATTAGAAAATAGAGAAGTAAGCAAAGTGCAAGCATAGTATAATAACTTTAGCTTACCAATATCCAGAAAAAGAATGCTATCTCGAACGCATTTTGGAAGAGGATGAAGTGTATCAAGAAGAGGACAACTTGAGGGCGTTTGAACCAGAAATGATCATCAGAAGGTCGAACCACCAATTCACCTTCTATGGCGACATGTTTCTCTGCAACCTCATGAGCTAACTGTATAATTACATGCTCCAACTTCGTGCCAACGGCAAGCAGAAGCTGATAAAATTGAGTGGCAGAAGATATCATGTAAGGTTGTTTCTAAAGGAGCCTCGTGTTGAAAAAATGAAAAAACATTAAGAGCAATTAAGAAGGAAAAGTAATTGAATGCATGAGAAAGAAATCATTCATGTTCGTAACTCCTGAGAAGGCTTGATAGGAATCTTGAAAAACTTTAGACCAAATCATAGCACAAACTAAAAGATACCACACTGAAGATTCTTTTTCATGAAAAAAAAAGGGTGATTGAAAGCAGTCTGAAGATGGATCAATAAAATTCAGCACCACAATCTGACCGCCAGATATTTACAGTCAATAACGTTTGCTGATATAATAAATTACTATATACACCTTTAAAGTGGAGGAAAAACATATTGATAACCATATGCATCAGATAGCAACAGTAAAGCAGTTCTGCTTAAAGTATTAACTGTTTTGTACGAATGGCTTTACTAAAAATTAAATCAGATCTAGCAAAAGGCAAAACCACACAAGTAAAGATCATGATATGCCAACTCACAATAAAAGGAATGAACGCAATCCAGAAATATGTATGCCAACCTGGAGAAGAAATGATTAAATTATCAGCTTTCAGATGTAAACCACAGCCAAATGACCAGAATGAAACGTGAAATCGGTACATGTAAATTATATTAAAGCCAAAATGGAAGTTATCCAGGCAAGACTTTTAAAGGCAGTATCTGGAATGAATCATCTAAAGAGCGCTGAAAACTGCAAGCAGTAAACCGAAACTAAATAGAATTCTAACACAATGCTTTAATTTCATCATAAGTTGTGGAAGCATAAGGAGATGTTATCAAATTATAACTGAAAGCGTGTACAATGTGAATGGTAACATAGATAAATTTATTAACATTTGTCTCAGAGAAAGTTGGAAACGGTCATATTCATAGTTACAAGACCACAGTATTCACAATTTCTTATTTCTTTGATAAGTCAAAGTTGAATTCACGATTTTCTCATCCTGAAAGAGGGAGTAAACTCAGAACATTCAGCTTATTGTTGGGTATAAGTGCCAAGTGGCACATGGTTATAAATGCTTGGATATTCCAACATCTATAATAAGAGCAGGCCATGAATTTAGCAAAAATTAAATGCAGCTAATTCAAGAGCCAACAATATTACTGCTTCCAATTACTAGTTTCCTAGATAACAACTCTCTCTTCCGCAGGTTCTGCACGAGCATAATATACACCAGCCGTGTAACCATCAACAGGTACAGCACAACATTATTCACAGTTTCCTTACCCTCAAAGTCTAAAAGGAATAAATTGGGAACATTCGGTTTTTTGATGGATAGAAGTGTATAGTACCGTGTAACCAAAAATGTTTGATTATTATCCGGGGAGGGGAGATGGTTGCCCGTTGCTGCTGCCGCCAAGCAGTTTTTTTTATAAGGGCCCAAGCAGATATTTTAGAGCCCACAATAGCACTAAAATTGCTGCTATTCAATTGTTAGTTTCAATTTGCCAAGAAAACAACTCTCTTCAACAGCACTAAGCTTACTGCCACCTAATTATTACTCGCCAAGAGAACAACTATTTTCCATTGGTTCTGCGTAAGTATACCATTTCAAAGCAGCCGCAAGGTAAAAATGTCTATTCCAAGTTTGAGTTGGCATACCGTTAACATTCAGAAACAAGAAGATGACAACAAATACCCAGAGATACCAACTGCAAAAATACAGGAAATGGTAACAAGTGAGAAAAAGCATCCGCAAATTCTCCCCTGTGGGGTGTGGCAGGGGCAGGAAGGAAAATGGCCATTAACCTGATGCCCACGACGGTCTTAAAATCATCTTCCAGAGCACGAATCATGTACTTGTGAAAATTAAATTTTGGATTTTGCTTGCAATGTGTCTGCCAAAGAGAAGAAACTTAAAATTACATGGGCCGATTAAGCACAAAAAATAAGGCAAAAACACCAAATAATTATCTCACACTAGTAACATATTGAAGTTACCATAATGAACCCCAAACGCAGGGCAGCATAATCCGACTTGCTGACAGAACCATAAAATTGCTTAAAGAAAGAATGCTGCAAGTTTTCATCAAAAGCAAACAAAACTATGAGATGCTTATCAATGTAAATGACACCATACAACCATGTGATAATGCTTTATTATAAATTCCCTATTTCTTCACCTTCTTGCTTACTCATAAATTAAACTGATATTTATTCAGCTTGGTTTTGAATTTTTTTTTGTAAGAGCTCCGCTTATCATATTGTTGTGAATAACCAGTACTTGCTTGTTTAGAATTCTCAGGTAACAGGGCCCTAACACAACATCACATTAAACTTTGTTTTAGTATACATTCTTTTGGCGGACTTAACTAACGAACCCATTTTAGCTAAACTAGATATAATGACAGACTTATCAGAGGCATGATCTAGCACTGGCATATCTCACAAACAAAAAGATAAAAAAGTGGGCATTTCTGTCCCTCACATATTCATGTGTCCTTTGAGAGCATATGCACCTTCCCCGTCTTCAATAGCTTAAATGTAATATTCTTTCTTTTCTCTTAACATAAAGATGTTTCAAGATCTGTTTCCAAGGTAAGAAATTTGCCATACAGAGGAGAAATATATGATAGGGCAAGAATGACTGCTTAGCAACAACAACAACATGCCCAGTAGAATCCCACAATGTGGGGTCTGGGGAGGGTAGAGTGTACGCAGACCTTACCCCCACCTTGAAAGGTAGGGCAGCTGTTTCCGAAAGACCCTCGGCTCAAGAGAGAAAACAAGACAAAAAGTCAGATAGGGACAAGCATATCAAAACAATATGAAAACGAGGAATAACAAAAGCGAGAAAGTAACAGTCTGGAAAGAGGAATGACTGCTTAGCATGTTAAGGAAATGCTTACCAACCAACCAAAAATGGCTGAGCGTTTTCCCATACCCACAAATCGGCTCCTGATGAAATCGTGTTGATGGACATGTGTGACCGGTGGTTTTAAAACTGCAAAAGAAAACATCAAATTTGTTTTAATTTGACGATAAGCTTGATCGAGATATAATGCATTAGGGGAGTAACTCCATATTGCTTGTTAGTTGTCTTTGCTCTCATGGCTTGCAGTATGTCAACAGTCGTCATTAAAGTCTTGGTTCAGAAAGTAAGTAGACGTACAGGGAAAATTAGCTACAGGGACCACGTAAGGTTTTCTGTCGGTCATTTACTTTCTTTCTTCTTTGCTTATCATCATTTAGAACAGTGTAAAGCAGCTCCCACTTATTATATAAAATTAGACTCCCATAAGGAAATAAATCAGATGAGATTTTTTTACGATATGCACCAAAGACCTCAAAAGTAATCATCCATACCCTGTGCGGTCTCATAATTAGCTTTTGCAATGCTGTCCTCCCAGTGCTTCCATTGACGTATCTAGACCATCATTAAATTATGAACATTCAATTCGAAGTTGAAAGACTGAGCAACAGGTTAATGAAGCAGAAACTTTTAGTACAGACCTTGGCTCCTCCAAATACAACCGTTAGAAGAGAGAAAGTCACATGAACAATCGCAAGGACAAAGATAAAAATGTGAAGGTGATGCAACGCTTCAAGAGAGAGTAATGGGACCTTATGCTGAAAGAAAAATTAAAAAGAATGATATTAAAAGTCAGTGCAAGACAATAATTACTGAAGTAGAGTAATCAAGCTGTACAATAATTCCAGAATCAGATATTAGAACTGGGATTCAACTTTAGTTTCAGCAAATTTAAGAAAATAATTCAAGTAAATGTCTGCACAATATTTTTCACATTGTCTCTTACTAAAGATCAAAGGAAAACCATCCCTAAATTTTGGTTTTTCCTTTTCCTTTGTATGATAAAAAAAGAAATAAAACAATGGCTCATTGTAGAAAGATAGTAATAAATTTCAAAACCGTAAAACAGCAATGAAGTACTCTTTCTTTTTTTCTTTTTCCAAATAGAAGCACCACCCTACCTTTCTTTTATGAAGGCCCACATCATTCAATGGAAACTACAGCTACTGGGACCTTGGGGGACAGCATGAACAATATTTGTCAGTATTAATATTTTATGTGACCCAATTTTAAGCTAATAGGACCAGTCAATGCACGCCCGCAACATTTGTGTATAGTTACCACTAAAGAACCAGTTTCCTTAGGCTCATAGACATACCAAAGTCACAGAAGCCTTTCACGGGACTAGCATTTTCTCTACGATATGGAATATAAGAAGAAAGATCCCCGAAAAGTAAATGCGACTACACTAGGAAAAGGTGATCAGAAAAACGAATTGATTACTTTTGCGCTGCAATAGCCACCAGCAGCTACTTCTTCGGCTAAAAGTCGTCGATGCTGTGCTGATTCAAGACTAGCATGAGCAGTTTCATTAGAAGAAGACGAATGGGCCTCCGATAATGAACATGGAAGTAAGTGCATCACCACATCTTCAGGGACACAAATCTTGACTATGCTACCTTGAAGCACCGTTAATAATAGAGATATAAACCCCAAAAGCATCAACTCTGTGCACACACATTCATCAATGAATCAAAAAAATGCAACCTCAACTTTATCAAATTATAGAACTGGAGAAACATTTAAAACAGTAATATCAATTGATATTACAAATCTAAACATATACTCTCTCTTTGTCCCTATTTATGTGGCACCGTTGGATTTCGAGGGTCAAACTTTTAATCTTGACAATGAATTCGGACATGGAATCTTTAAGTTTCTTTAACTAAAATTTACATATTTGGAAACTACTAGAAAGCACTATAAATCACAACAATTGATAGTTCAAAATATTTAAAAGGCAAATGAAAAGATGGTGGTCAAGGAAAACTCTTTTGACTCGAGAAATCCAAAAGGTGTCACATAAATTAAAAGTAATATGCTACATCACCAATACAAAGCAGGAGCTTTTCGAATTTATTTTTCTTAAACAAACATTCCTAGCCGCAACTTTCGTAATTCAAATTTAAACGGTATGGTTAATAAGGGAGGCAGATCTTGGAACCTTCTTTAACTTTCTGTAGCGCTTCATATAAAGGCTTCTGATTCTTCTTCTTCAGATACTGCACACATTTTTAGCACAACAAAGTCAATTCAGTCAGTCCCAGTATGACTTGATATTCAAAATAACTGTAGCAAAAGAATTGTAAAATTTTAAAAAAAAAAACAGAGCAGGAAGGGGGAAAGAATAGCTTTTGGTCATCCTCTTGTTTGTTCTTAACATCAGATAGATTCAAACTTAAAACTACTTTCAGATGTAACAGCAAATGCAAAACAAAAAAGAAGTAAAGGGTATTACTATTACCTTTCCAGTGTAATGGATGAGACGCTCAGCGGCTAGAGAAATGGCAACAATGACAGTGCAGACGGCGGCAACCACCCAAGTTGGTGTAAATTCCAATGTGGACCCTTCTCCTTCACCACCACCACTCATTTTTCTCCTTAATCAAATAAAAAATGAATACTCAGAGACAGGTGGGTTCTTCAAGAGAAAAATGAGCCTACCTAGGATTATGTAGAGATGGCAGAAATGGAACGACAGGCATAGAGCCACAACAACTACTGTGGGGACTAGACTCTGACTAAACCACCCACACTTTCTTTTTTAGGGGTGGGCGTTCGGTTTTTCGGTTCGGTTTTTTCAAAGTTCGGTTCGGTTTTTCGGTTTCGGTTTTTGAAAGTGGACACCGAACACCGCACCGAATTAGTTCGGTTCGGTTCGGTTTTTGAAGTTCGGTTCGGTTCGGTTTCGGTTTTTTAATTCGGTTTTTTTTTTTAGCAATTACACGTCTCTCCATTTATTTTCATTTTTCCTTCTTGATTCTTCGAGTTACGGAGGTTTACTGACTGGTAAATGTTTGAAGGTTTGATGACTTTAGAATCCAACCATAATAGTGATCATCCACACATACAAGATAATATATTCTATATACAAAATATAATGTATTATACAACGTATAATAAAATCATAGGAGGTATATAAAATTTTATATAGTGTATAATTAAATTATGTGAGTTATATCTAATTTATTATAATAGGTGAAACAAATTATATGAATATTATTCTATGTATAACATTTTTATTATACTATATATAATAAAAATCAACACTCAAATTATTAGTATACTTGTATTCAATATCCTACGGTATTAAATGAAAAGCGAGATTTTATTTTTTATGGAACAATGAAAGAAGTTGAGAATAAGGAGGAAGTAGAAAAGGTAAGAAAAAAATCTTGGAAAAAAATCTTTGCAGAATAAGGAGGAAGTATGAAATTGTATAAAAGCAGTTATCTTATGAACAACAAATAGGTATTGGAGTTATTCACGTCTGAAGGGTTTCGTTATATATAGCAATTTGATTTACTATAAAACATTTAACTTGTCATGTAATGTTTAATAACATTTAGTTGCTAAGAGTATGTAAATATTATAATATTATTGTCTACTTATGTTTTTTTTCCCAAAAAAAAAAAATTGTATTCATGTAGTAAATTTTCAAAAAAAAAAAAAAAAAAAAAAAAAAATTCGGTTTAACCGAAAAACCGAAAAACCGGTGAACCGGAACCGAACACCGAACCGAACACCGAAATTGTTATTTAAAAAAATCGAAAACCGAAACCGAAAAAACGAATTAATTCGGTTCGGTCCGGTTTTTCGGTTTTCGGTGTTTATGCCCACCCCTACTTTCTTTCTTTTCTTTTTTGATACTCTAAAAACAAGAAGATTAAGCACCCGTTTGGCCATAAAAATTATTCACTTTATTCCAAAAAATTTATTGTAGATTTAGCATATCTGCGATATGAAATGGAAAAAGTTTACACCAGTCCCTCCGTCCCAATCTATATGAGTGTGTTTGACTGCGCACCAAGTTAAAAAATGAAAGATTTTTTTTAATCTTGTGATTTAAAACAAGTTAAAAAAAATTTATGGTTAGAAATTATTTCATTAAGGGTAAAATGAAATTTTTAAAGTTAAATTATTGCTAAACATAGAAAGGAATTTATGTGGCTAGAAATAATTTCATTAAGGATAAAATGAAAATTTTAAAATTAAATTGTTCCTGAATATAGAAAGATGTGATTCTTTTTTGGGACCGATTAAAAAAAATATATAGTATAAATTGAGAGGGAGTAATATATACATTTACTTAATTATGATTACTGATGAAAAAATTATTATAATTTTGTATTTAGGTGTTTTCAAAATTTTCTCTATTACATGAGGAGGACATTGAAAAATAATTCAACACTTAGACGTGTAAACATTAATTATTATATTTTGCATGTGAAATGAGTGGCTCTTTGTATTTTTCTGGTTGTATATCCAAGTGACTATCGATGTCCGGACAAGGATAATCACGGTAGGACAAACGGTTGATCTGTCAACTTCTTCTGTTTGTTTGCGTTTAGCGTGTGAAAATTATTGAACCAACACATTTCCCGAGTTTATTCCTACTCCTTCGGTTTATTTTTATTTGTTCAATTTTAACTTTTTAGGCTCCTTAAAAATAATGATTGACATAGATACTTTACCACAATCCTCATACTCTCTTTTATCTTATAATAAGTGTCACTTTAATCAAAAAAAATTATTCCATAATAAATATTATCTTAGAAAATTAAGGCATAAATTAGCTAGTTTTTCTCAATTTTACCCTTAGACAAAAAGATAATTGAAAGTAACATCCAAGTGATGATTGGAAAAGCCACATAGTAACTTAGTATTGTTGGATTCCCAATGTCTGTGGAGTTCACTACTTGTGCATGCTCTAATCAAGAGGAAAAGTAATTTATTTTTATTATATAGGGGTAATTTGGTAAACTTCACATTGCATTATTGGTTTCTTAATATGCATGTTTTTAGCTAAGGTGACACTTATTATGAGACGGAGGAAGTATTAATTTATATTTAGTTTTTAGGTCTTAGAAAATGATTTAGGGGTCGTTTGGTAGGATGGATAAGATGAGATTAGATTATTAGTCCCATGAAATTAGAATTATCCTATGTTTGGTTGGTGGAATAACTGTTTTAGTATCTCACCCAATCCCATCTATATGGGATAAAAGGTGGGATAAGTTATCCAGGGTGGGATAAGTTATCCCATCTTATCCCTCCTACCAAACGACCCCTTAGGGAATAAGTAATTAATGTTAAGGGTAGAACATGAAAAAAATTATGTTTCTCTTGATATGCTAAAAGTGAGAAGTAAAAGTGAAAATGTATTTTTAGTATAATGAACAAGAAAAAGTGAACGGAGTACTATTATTACTCCCTCAATTCCAATTTGTATTATAATGTTTCACTGGACACGAAATTTAAAAAAGAAAAAAAAAAGACTTTGGAATCTTGTGGTCTAAAATAAGCTAATGAAACTTTTGTGGCTAGAAATTATTTTATTAAATATAAAAAGTTTTCATTCTTTTTTAGATTGACTAAAAAAGAAAAGAGTGTCGCATAAATTGTGACAGGGAAAGTATTATTATTATATCATATTATATTAATGTACAGTAGTATAAAAAATGCAAGTTATATTTAATGGTTTATACTTGGTATAGTAGCACTGGTTTGAATTAAAAAAAAGTAGCACGGGATGCCGACTTTTTTAGTATGGGAAAAAAAAATCAAACTAACACAAAATAAATAAATATTACATAAATAGGTTTATTGCGGAGTGCAGCCAATGTGAAAGGACAACATAAATTAAAACTTTGGTTCTTTCATATGTGAGTCCTGCTTAAAAGAAAATGTTCTTTGCCCACTTTGTTCTTTGGCCAATTTTTTTAAAAATTGATGTTTTTTTTAAATGCTTTGTTGAAGATTAGTCATGTTTTAAAATGCGGAATATCAATATTTTATATAGAACTTAATATCTTTTTTTGCGTACAATAATGTAACCATTTCAATTACATTAAGTACACCTAAACGTTTGGATCGTCGTTTTAGGGGTTCTAAAGTGTCCGTAAGTTTTGTTTGTTTGAAAACTTGTTAGTGTTATTTTGGTTCAACTTATATAGCAACGATTCTAATTAATCATCGTTGGGCGAAGGAGGGGACGAAGAAACAAGAGGACCTAGAGCCGGTTGCCAATAGGTATTGGCTTTGTCGAAGCTAGATACGTCGTTATCGGAGGAGAGAAAACAACACGAAGATATTCGTCAGTGTCACATAGAAAATTCGAGCACGAGTTAACAAAGCCATTAATATTAATTAAACCTTTGATACCATACAACACCTTTCGTCGATCTTGTAAGGTCATTATATTCTCTTTCTTTTTCTCTTGTTGTTCTTATTTTAGCAATGACAACAATTTCGAGTAAAAAACACTTAACCTGAAGGGTGAAGAAGTTCAAACCAACTTCCATGGAGAAAAATGGAGTGCACTTCTCTTCCTTAGCCATTTTTTGACAAACTCGTCTCCTTGTTTCCTCCGTTTTCACCCATTCAACACACTTTTGCACCCAAAAACATGTCTCAAGCTCCACAAAACTCAAAATTTGCTATAGAACCGATGTTTGTGAATGCGGTTATTATTGTTGAATTTTTTATGGATTATTAACTCTAGAAATTCATAATAGACTTAAACAATCAAAGCAAATTAAAAACTTACTAATTTTTTTTCTTATTGATGACTTCATCATAAACTAACAATACAAATTAACCGCATTAGTCAGAAATTTAAAAGAACTTAAATAACCCCTAATCTTCATGAGGATAGAAGTCTTCAATATCGTCCTCAGAAAAATATTGGCAGTTTCTTAAGACACATATTTTTTCAGTAGATGTTAGTTCTCTACCGGTTGATGATGCTTGTTCTTCGGCCAACTTTAGCATGTAAAGTCTACAACGTCTTGACATCATTCTGTTGTTTTCTTTTCTAATCCTTTGTACTGCAAGCTCGCAAGTTTCTGGACCTACTTGAGGCATGGTTATTAAGTACCTTGTTGGGATTGGAGCGTTGAGATTTTCCAAGTCACGAACAAGACGTTTTGAGTCGGCAAGCCGATGTGACCATTCTCGATGTAAACAGCAATAATATTCTGGTGGATTTGAATATTTCACACTGCAGAAATCATCATTACGCTATATAAGAAGGTGGGGATTTAACTCGTCTAGTTTGAAATCCTTTGTTATCACTCGAAAACACATGATTTGAACTCTCATCCCACTTGCTATTTGGTTCTTTTGGAAGGAGTAAAGACCAGGCTGCGTTCTACTACTCGACATTGAATACGTTGTGGTCTAATAACGAGAAAAAAAAAAGGCTACTTATATAGTTGCAAACCCCGTATGCCCCTAGTTGGGAGGGGTGGTCTTTATGACCCTACTCTTTTACTTTATATAAAAAAATATTAATCTTAATCGGACATCTCACGGTCGAATCCACTTGGATCTAAATCTTGTGCTACCGTGTACACCATATTCTACCCTAAGGTAACGTATTTGTGTCAGGTTTCTCTTGTCGAAAATGGTTAAGAGCAAAATTAAACTCTTGTGGAGTTCCGCGGGCATTGACATAACATGTTTTTTTGAGCATTTAAGCCCTATTTGCGCTTCTTTTGCTCCGGTCTTTGCGGCCTCCCTAACACGCCAATCCCGTTCCACTCTCATTTTATTATTGTATTCTCGATTGAATGTTTGTTAGGGTTATTTGAGTATTGAAAATTATCATCTAGTTCCCGTGTCCTACCATTGCTTCGAATATGTTTCACAGGTAAAACATGTAATAGAATCAAGATTACCAAATTGGGTGTAGAATGACATGATAACTTGTTTTAATGTGAATGCTTTTAGAAATTGTCAATCATGTTATATATAGTACTTCATTATTTGACCGTTTTAATATGACTCTCACTTGTATTGCGCATCATTTTAATACGCAATGTAAGTGTTGATTTGACAACACGCAACATGACAATTTCGGGAATCTATGACACATAAAGACTTGATTTGACAATACAATGCGCATTATTTGGTTTTAATATGACTCTCACTTGTATTGCACACCATTTTAATGCGTAATGTAAGTGTTGATTTGACAACACACCACGCATGACAATTTCGGCCAATTTATGACACGTAAAGACTTGATTTGACAATACAATGCTTCATTATTTGTGGTTTTAATATGACTCTCACATGTATTGTGCACCATTTAATGCGCAATGTAAGTGTTGATTTGATAACACACCACGCATGACAATTTCGACGATCTATGACACATAAAGACTTGATTTGACAATATAATGCGTTATTTGAATTTTAATATGACTCTTACTTGTATTGCGCACCGTTTAATATGCGATGTAAGTGTTGATTTGACAACACGCACGCATGTGACAATTTCGAGTTATGCATCTATGACACATTGGTCGTTATAGTCCTTGATAATACTTTCGCCACTTACGTTTATTGACTCATTTTGACCGGACTTGACTTTTGGGCAAACGGACCTGTCCGGAGTTTAATCGACTCAGGAAGGTACGGATGATTGTTTAGAACTTGTATGTATGATTGGTTCGGTTCCCAATGCATTTTGGCGCATTTCGGGACTTTGGATGGGAAATGGGAAGTAAACACCGGTGGTTGACTCGATCAATGAGACCTCCGTTGAAAATTTCGAGACCACGAGTGCGTTCGTAGCGTATTTTTGTATGAGTTTAGGTGGTCGGGGTATGAGTAGATGGCCTCAGGAATAACTCGAAAATTCGATGGAAGACTTAGAAAACATGGGCATTTACGGTGTCGGTGCCGCCGACGGCGGCACCGAGGAGCGCCGATGGTGACCATATGGTGGTGTAGTGGCCGCTCGGGCGGTCATGAGTAGATTGGCCTTCACCGCTGCAGTGGTGTCCCCGACGCCGTAGCGGCGCCGCTGTAGCGACAACACCCTCACCGTGGTGGTCATGGGCAGTGTTATTTCATTTAATGTGTCTTAAATAATACTTAGACCCTCATTATTTTATATCTCGGTATTGGAGCCTAGAAAGCTATCACTTCTTGGAGATAATTTGAAGAAACTCTTGGAGGTAAACTTTGTCCCGATCCTTTACTCTTCTGTTTTATCATCATCATCTTAGAATCATCCCTTCCCCTTTCAATCCCTTAGAAGTAGAATTTGAAGAAGGGTTTTAGGAGACTTCTCCCTAGGGTTATAATTGATAAAATTGATGATGTTAATACTAAAATATGACGAATCTAAGCTTAGTGATCATATATTTTCCACTTTTAATGTTGAATTTCAGATTTGGGGAATTAGGATTCATACCCAATTTGGGAGTTTTGCTAGAAATCAGATTTGGGGATAGTTCTTGAGCTAAATCAACAATAAATGATTGGATTATGATTATCTAGAATTCAATTTGATATTTTATCCATAAATTTCCCGTTTCGCCCTTGTGGGCCCGTTTTCCTAATTTCTAGGATTAAATTGGACCTAATTGATATCATAGCAATATTAGTATCATTATTCCTGATTTCTAATTTAGAATTCGATTATGCTTAGACTACTTCGGTTCTGAGCTTCAGAGGAAGGGTAAGTGTCACACCCCGATCTTACTAGGGTGTGATGGGCACCGAACCCATTACTCGAGCCGACGAACACGCTGATCTCGTTACACATATGAACTACACCATTATTTTTTTTGACTAGCATTAACATAAATAGCACAATCATGGACATAGGCTAATAAGCTTTACTATCCTACTCTTTTGTTGACGGGGACAATCGAAGTACAAATAGCTACGTATATATACGTACGAGCCTCTAAACATAGTACACATATATACATAGGAAGGGCCATGACTGCCGTGCCCGAATAGATATACACAAAAGTAATACCAAGGGCTATGGGGCTCCGAAACGCTAGGAGCACGCAAAATGTTTGACGAGAACTCCTACATCATCGCTCCGGCTGTCTGGCCGACTGCGCGGCATGAAACGCGAGCGCCCGCATGAAGGGCGTCGGTACGAATAGTGTCACAAGTATGTAAGACATGAAAAATAAAATAAACAAGAGCATAGATTATAAGTAACAATATCGTGGGGAGTCATGGATATATATCGAAGATAAGAAAGTAACGTGCATAGAAACACCCTTTCTCGGGCGGATGCCATGCGTACTTGTTTTTCCTTTTTAGAAAGAGTATTTCTTTTTCATAGACATAGAAAATAGAATTTATGTCATGTCATAGTGTATCATAGTATCATAGCATAGCGTAGTATATCATAGTGTCATAGCATAGCATAGTATGTCATAGTAGTATAGCATAGCATAGTATATCATAGCATAGTAAGTCATATCACCGAACGATGTCGGCTCGCCCATAGCAAATCCCGTCCGGCATCCCGCGTCGGGATGATATCAAGTCAAGTACGGATACATGCACCGTGAGTAACCCGGCGCTCATAGCACTGCCCTTTTTTCCCGATTTTTTCCCCAAATACATTTTTAAACATATATATATATATAAACATAGCATGCAGGGGAGCCCAAGAAAATCGTGTATCCATCGGAGTGACGTAAGGTCGAGAACCTCCGATTATATTATAGAGTAATTAAGGGCGCTTGTCTCACCTTGAAGGAATGATTAATATAAGGCGAGACTATAAGTGGAGAGCAATATCATGAGAAAGTATAACATAGGATCATAGGGCATCGTTCGTGTACTTAGAATCTTTAAAGGAAAACACTATTCATGAGTAAAGCCGAGGATTCAAGAAATAGTTTAACGTTCTCGTCTCGGCACTGGAATCATAGACTTGGAACCTTTGATCGTAGAATCATCATTTTTTTTCATCATAGAGTCATAGTCGTCGTCTTAGTCATTAAGGCTTGCAATATTGTAAAACTTAGTTTTTGGAGAAAAACGAATAATTTGGAAAACATTTGTAAACTTTTAGGAAGGAAAATCATGTTTTGGAATCGAGGGATTAGTTAAAACAACCATGATTTAGTAGTTAAAATAATAACCAAAACTTTTCTTAACTATAGAATGAAAATAAGTCAATGGGGACAATAGGAAAAGATTCGGGAATAGTGGGCCCACCTCGAGTCAAATGAGGCGGCATATCAAATTTACGTATATTACAATTCATGGCGTCACTTGGGAAGGTCTTAGGATGATCAAGTCCTATTTATGTAAGTTACGGATGTCCAAGAAGTTTTCCAACATTTTATGCAAGTTCTAATTCAATTCTACGAATGAATAGTAACTATTTTCAATCTTAGATTCCGAGAAAAGGAATGGTCCTCGGGACACGTAGTCGACTTAGTACGTCTAAGACATGCCATAGAAAGAAGGGTGAAGCCTTACATACCTCTTTTTTTTAAGCTCCTTACGCTATTCCAAATTCAAGCTCAACTTCGCCAAAATCTACAATTTGGTCATGTTTACAAATGTTAGCTCAAGTGTCTAGAAGTAAAATCTCAAAGCGACACTTGTCTACCGAAATTTCGACGGCACTTCCTATCGTAAATACATCATTCCCCAAGAATCATCTTAGCCTATTCTCGTAACAACAACAATCCTAGAATTCAACCGGCCAAACTAGCAATCATAATATCGCAACCATAATAACAATTTCCAATTTCACTCCAAGATACATTCTAACGACTTAATCGATATACTACTTCCATCAAGACCTTCCAACTCCAGTGAAAGCAATAACAAACTAATAATTCATATACCAATAATATCATACTAGTCTCATAATCTTCCATGCATGCAAGAACATTATATGCAATTCAAATGCTTCAATCACAAGTCTCCAACTTCTACAACTTCACAAGATGATTATGCATTCATAGGTAATATAAAATCCTCAACTCGAACAACAACCCAAACACAAAATAAAATTGATTCATTTTCTTCCATACTACAACAATTCTACACGGCCATGCACACACCTTGCAACTCACGGCCAACACCACACACATATGGCTACAACTTCTCCAAAACTATTCAACTTCCATTATTAACATTGCATCCACAACAATAATAACCAAACACTAGATAAAATAATTAAAGCATGCTTTCTACACGCATACACATATATATATATATACACGGCCACACATCTATAATCTTGTTCTTCATGAATCTCACTCACTTTTGCATACTACAACATGCATAAACATCCACAACATATAAAAGAAAGTGAATTCTTACCCTTTCTCTCTTATCTTCCTTCTTAGCTGAGAACTTGCAACCCACAAAAATATGTAGTTCCTTGCTTCAATGACTACTCCACCTTACTAAGGACCCTTTAATAGGTAGGAAATGATTTTTGGAAATTTTTTTGTAAATTTTCTTGGAATTTTTGCACTTGGCCGAATTGGCCTTCAATTCTTGCTCCTTCTCCTCTTTTCTTTTGTTCTTGAATTTTCTAGTAGATTATGGAGTAAAAATGACTTAGTCATCTTTTAAAATTATCACTTACACCCCATATGGGCTTGGGCCATGCCCGCGCCGGTTGGGCCCTTGAATTTCCTTAAAATTTTCAAGCCCAATTAATTCATAGCTAGTTCTCATAATTCAAGATTATTCCCCGTTTCCAAATTTGCCCTCCGTCTTCCTTACGTTTCCACGAGTCATATTGCGAATTCTCCTTCATGCCACTTGTAGCATTTCTTAATAATTCCGCTTCTAAACGCTTCATAAGCCATTCGTATGCTTAACAAAATAAAAATAGGGCCTTGCTTATCGTCCTCCCGCAATTGTCTTGAATTATCCGATTGCACAAAATGCGGGATATAACATCCTCCCCCCCTTTAGAACATTCGTCCTCGAATGTTAAACTGGCCTCATAGTGTATTGCGACACTTCGGGGAGGTTTCCTCCATAGATGCCTCACACGTTGCTTAACATATCCATTTTGGAAGCCCAGGTTACTTGTAGGCCGCGAGCCAATTAGTTTCGCTTCGAACACTGGCCTTAAGTTAATAGGTCCTCCTTGTCGAAACTTGAATTGTCCTGGTCCAATTTAGGTCTAACATATCCTTCTCCCCTTTTATCTTTGGTCCGTCCCAACTTACCCGGCTTCTATCGAGTTTCCAACCCAATACGCTCAGTAATATAAGGCGCGATATATATATATAACATCGTAAAACCTAAGTTAGTCGATACATATACATTATAGGAAAAAAAAATACTAATAATATACCTGGTACGTCATCAGGGGATGGCTCAGGATCCTGTCGGTCAGCTACTACTCTCGTGGGCTAAACCCTACTTCTGCCACGTCGAGATGGGCGCCGCATAAAATGACCTGCCTAGCACAGCGTAGAAACATCCGCACCCGCGCGACACGACCCCGCATGTAATCTACGCACGCAAGGCATCGTGATACGGTGGTCTTTCTCTCGCTAGACTCACCGCTATACCGGGACCCAAAACCCATAGCCCCGACCTTGATCATCAACTCCGGCGGGCGCATCACATGGCCGACCGCAAACAAAGCAAGCTCCGATCTCTATCACTGTAGAGCGTCGCCGTCACATCGCGCGCACCGCGCGGGGTAGCCCCGTACACGCTCTGCCAATCTGACCGCAAACAAAGCAATGCTCCCCCGTATCCCTTTCGTACTCCCCATACCCCCATCACCGCATCCGACGCCCGTCGTGTCCGTCACATCGCGCGCATCTCGCGGGGCGGGGGGGAACCGGAGGCGTCGGGAGCCCGGGAGCACGTTCCCCGACATCGCGCGGGAGGCGTTCCGGCGGCCCTGCGCGGGACCCAAAACTTACGCCTCCGCCCTTTCCGATCCCGACGTTACCTTCACAAACCGACTTTTCGAAAATGTAACCCGAATTAGGAAAGTATGAAAACCTCTTATTATAGCTCTATCGCACGATCTAGTACTCCCTTCTAAATGCCCCCGCGACACCCCAAGACTCACCGGATCCGACGCCCCGTACCACTTTGTCACACCCCCGATCTTACCAGGGGTGGGCCGGGAGACCCCATGTAGCCGAGCGAACCCGCTAACTCTCATTACCGTATGAACTACACCATTATTCTCATCTCATAACGACCACGGCCATCGAGGCTAATAAGCTGAGGTGCCTTTGAGCAATAGAGCGGGAGCATCTCTTCTTGCTCCATAGCCGACATATATACGGCGGAGTGCGAATAGCACGAGAGGTGGCTCCGAAACAACCGGACTCCAGAGAACCCCTCCTCAATATTTACCGTCCTCCGCCTTTAGCCGTTTATCTTACCCTTGAAAAATAAAATAAATGGCTGTTACTTTATATATTCACAAAGAAAGTAACGCTGAAAATGTAACACCGAATTAGAAAGAAGGAAAACCTCTTATTATAGCTCTATCGCACGATCTAGGATACAAGGAAGGTCAAATTTCCTAAATGCCCCGAACGACAAGTTACATAGCAAATCCCGTTTATAAGCGTGGCGCGCTACACACCCATAAACAAGACTCTACCGGACACGGCTCGTAGACATATATATATATATATACCCTAGACCGCCCAAGAAAATCGTGTATCGACGTACCACTTTGTCACACCCCGATCTTACTAGGGTGTGATGGGCACCCGACCCCATTAGAATCTCGGAGCCGAGCGAACCCGTTTAACTCTCATTACACATATGAACTACACCATTATTTTTTTTCATCATAGAGTCATAGTCGTCGTCTTAGTCATTAAGGCTTGCAATATTGTAAAACTTAGTTTTTGGAGAAAAACGAATAATTTGGAAAACATTTGTAAACTTTTAGGAAGGAAAATCATGTTTTGGAATCGAGGGATTAGTTAAAACAACCATGATTTAGTAGTTAAAATAATAACCAAAACTTTTCTTAACTATAGAATGAAAATAAGTCAATGGGGACAATAGGAAAGAATTCGGGAATAGTGGGCCCACCTCGAGTCAAATGAGGCGGCATATCAAATTTACGTATATTACAATTCATGGCCACTTGGGAAGGTCTTAGGATGATCAAGTCCTATTTATGTAAGTTCTGGATGTCCAAGAAGTTTTTCCAACATTTTATGCAAGTTCTAATTCAATTCTACTGAATGAATAGTAACTATTTTCAATCTTAGATTCCGAGAAAAGGAATGGTCCTCGGGACACGTAGTCGACTTAGTACGTCTAAGACATGCCATAGAAAGAAGGGTGAAGCCTTACATACCTCTTTTCGCTCCTTACGCTATTCCAAATTCAAGCTCCAACTTCGCCAAAATCTACAATTTGGTCATGTTTACCAAATGTTAGCTCAAGTGTCTAGAAGTAAAATCTCAAAGCGACACTTGTCTACCGAAATTTCGAATGAAAGACTTCCTCCGTAAATACATCATTCCCCAAGAATCATCTTAGCCAATTCTCATCAACAACAATCCGAATTCAACCCGCCAAACTAGCAATCATAATATCGCAACCATAATAACAATTTCCAATTTCACTCCAAGATACATTCTAACAGCTTAATCAATATACTACTTCCATCAAGACCTTCCAACTCCAATGAAAGCAATAACAAACTAATAATTCATATACCAATAATATCATACTAGTCTCATAATCTTCCATGCATGCAAGAACATTATATGCAATTCAAATGCTTCAATCACAAGTCTCCAACTTCTACAACTTCACAAGATGATTATGCATTCATAGGTAATATAAAATCCTCAACTCAACAACAACCCAAACACAAAATAAAATTGATTCATTTTCTTCCATACTACAACAATTCTACACGGCCATGCACACACCTTGCAACTCACGGCCAACACCACACACATATGGCTACAACTTCTCCAAAACTATTCAACTTCCATTATTAACATTGCATCCACAACAATAATAACCAAACACTAGATAAAATAATTAAAGCATGCTTTCTACACG
The DNA here is from genome assembly GCF_029784015.1 of Lycium ferocissimum. Lineage (NCBI taxonomy): Eukaryota > Viridiplantae > Streptophyta > Magnoliopsida > Solanales > Solanaceae > Lycium > Lycium ferocissimum. The sequence goes on from NC_081346.1 coordinate 35,147,006, forward strand.
CATACACATATATATATATACACGGCCACACATCTATAATCTTGTTCTTCATGAATCTCACTCACTTTTGCATACTACAACATGCATAAACATCCACAACATATAAAAGAAAGTGAATTCTTACCCTTTCTCTCTTATCTTCCTTCTTAGCTAGAACTTGCAACCCACAAAAATATGTAGTTCCTTGCTTCAATGACTACTCCACCTTACTAAGGACCCTTTAATAGGTAGGAAATGATTTTTGGAAATTTTTTTGTAAATTTCCTTGGAATTTTGCACTTGGCCGAATTGGCCTTCAATTCTTGCTCCTTCTCCTCTTTTCTTTTGTTCTTGAATTTTCTAGTAGATTATGGAGTAAAGATGACTTAGTCATCTTTTAAAATTATCACTTACACCCCATATGGGCTTGGGCCATGCCCATGGCCGGTTGGGCCCCTTGAATTTCCTTAAAATTTTCAAGCCCAATTAATTCATAGCTAGTTCTCATAATTCATGAAGATTATTCCCCCGTTTCCAAATTTGCCCTCCGTCTTCCTTACGTTTCCACGAGTCATATTGCGAATTCTCCTTCATGCCCTTGGCCTTTCTTAATAATTCCGCTTCTAAACGCTTCATAAGCCATTCGTATGCTTAACAAAATAAAAATAGGGCCTTGCTTATCGTCCTCCCGCAATTGTCTTGAATTATCCGATTGCACAAAATGCGGGATATAACAGTAAGGCGATAGAGTGACTTGTTGGTGTTGTAGTTCGGCAGTCCAGGTAGGTTATGGTTTACCTTTGGTGAGACTTAGTATAGTGAATCACATATTTAGATTTTGATGTCGGAAACAGCATGTGAACCTTCGGGTGTGAAGTTGGGATGGATATTGCCTTAGGTTGAGACCTGATGTGTGTTGGGACTAGCCACCCCGTTATATGTGTTTGATTGTTAATGGTGTTGGCTTGATGCCAAGTGTAGTTGGTAGATAGCGAATGTCGCTTGTTGTCCTGATTGGGGACAGGATTGGCATACCCTTGTTGGTCTTTGTACTATGATATATTATTGGCGTACCGCTGTTGGTACTTGAGATTATTGATATATTATTGGCGTATCCGCTGTTGGTACTTGATTATATATGTTGGCATACCCACTGTTGGTATTGTGATATGATATATTATTGGCGTACCCCGTTGAGGTACTTGTGATATTGAGCTTACTTGTTGATGATTTACATATGCACTGCACACATTCTCTCATATTATCATGTATGGCCGATATCCGGTGATGATCCGGTATCATTGATTGAGCGAAACTGATATTTGATAAACTCTTTTACTTGAGTGATTGTGAGGAAGCCGATGTCCGAGGTTCAATTCCGGAATCGTTGATTTATGAAACTGATATTTGATAACTCTTTTGAGTGATTGTGAGGAGGCCGATGTCCAATGGTAAATTCGGGCATCGTTGTTGCATGGCCGTTTCCGATGTTATCCCGGATTCGATTGTAGTGCATAGGCTCCGCGGGTCCTCCAGAGTGGTGTCGGTGAGACTCCCCCCGTGAGCAATTAGCCAGGGTCCCGTCTGTCTGTTTGACAAAGATCCGGGACGGGTGGCACTCAGACTTCGCGAGTCACACTGGGTTGTGCTGTCGAGACGTCGATATTTTCGTTCGGAGTACATGTGTACATCTCATTTGCATAGCATGGCATGGCATCGCATTCATACCATTATTGCATTGCATTGCATTATGACTTGAGTGAGATGTCGTGATGACTGTATTGTGGTGGATTGTGTTATTGATTCTACAGTGTTGGTTGTTCCAGGAATTGATATACTCAGACTTATTCTATTGGGGTTATATACTTACCTAGGTTTTGATGGATACTCGGTTACGATTATATTGTTTCATGCTTGATTGTTCTACTTGTTTATCTGCGTTATTCTCTGAATTGTGTTAACTATGCTTAGTCGGCCTATGATGCCTACCAGTACTGTAGTTTGTACTGATCTGCACTTGCTGCATTCTTTTATGAATGCAGAGTATCAGGTCGGATCTACCTCTCTGACTTGTGGTTGATCGACTCCTTAGCTTCTACTTGAGTTTTCCAGGGTGAGCATGGCATCCACTGACCTCGAAGACTCTTCTATTGTTTATGTCTTACTTTCCTTTCAAGACATGATTTGAGACACTTTATGTATTATTATTCAGACCAGAGTTATTCGGATTTAAATGCTCTTGTATGACCAGATCAAATATTGGGGTGGTTTCTTTTACTTCCGCACTTTTCTATATTATACTATATTGTGAGACTTAAGTCATTTACTTCTTCCGCTTTTTATTATATTTATTGATTGTGAACGTTGAGTTAAGGGTTCGCCTACCGAGGAAGGAATGGTAGGTGCCCACATGACCTAGGCTAAAATGGGTCGTGACAAATCTATGACACATAAAGACTTGATTTGACAATACAATGCTGCATTATTTGATCGTTTTAATATGACTCTCACTTGTATTGCGCACCATTTTAATGCGCAATGTAAGTGTTGATTTGACAACACACCACGCATGACAATTTCGGAATTCATTTAACATGAATGTTGGACGAGTGAAAAACTCATGAATTTCACAAGTCTAAGTCTTACAAGTCATTGAAAAAAAAAATCAAAGTTCATAGAAAAAATGTCTCAAAATGCATCAACTGTTAGGGTTTCATTATTTTGGATGGAGATATCGTTGAGGACAATTACTCTGTTCGTTATAGTATATAACCAAAAGCCCATGTTAAATTTCCAACAACTTTAAATTATGAAACACTAGTTAGTTACATGCACAAAAGAATGAAAACTACACCCATTGAGTTTGGAATCTCAACAACAGGCAGATATCCACAAACAATATCAAACAGTGTAGTGCTTTATGGCATGCACAATATCAACGATGATGAATCTTTAAGTGATTATTTGGGATCGCCGGAAGAATATAGTTGTCACGACCCAACCCCATGAGCCATGACTAGTGTCCGAGCTGGACACTCGTATACGAACCTGTTAGATATAGTCAAACTGAATCTAAGGACAGTATGGAAACTTATAAAAGCAACTAAAGATTCATAACGCCACCTATCATCATAAACCTGTCTCTTGAGGAGTCACAGCTAACCAACATATAGCATAATACGCAAGCCGACAAGGCTGCCACTATATACAGAGATACCCAAACGATCCATATCGACATAGCTGACTAAAACCTACATACAACCCACATATGTCTATAGTCCTTTAAGAGTATAAGAGTGAAATATGACGGGACAGGCCTCGCCGTACCCCTGGATATGCATAAGTCTACATCAAAAGATCTGTACCCAAAATAATATAGGCTCCGGAACAATGGAGCTCTCCAAATAGCTGAGCAGAAGTCCTAGGCTGAAGGATCACCAAACCGAGTGTCTGTACCTGCGGGCATGAAACGCAGCCCCCCGAAGAAAGGGGTCGATATATAGATATGATGTTGAGTATATAAAGCATGAAATACAATAAAAGAGATTATGATTGAATAACAGATTACAAGAGGCAAGTATGATAATCAAAGATACCAATGCACTTGTGCCTTACGAAATGAGAATCATGCATAGCTATATCATATACCATACCCGGCCCATTATGGGACTCGGTGAATAAAGTCGTATACATGTATACCATACCCGGCCCATCATGGGACTCGGTGCCATATATATATATATATATATATATATATATATATATATATATATATATATATATACGTACTCGGCCCTATACAGTGAGGACTTGGTGAACAATGCGGTGAAATCATGCACGAAAACATACCCGGCCGGGACTCGGTGAAAGATATATTAACGGCATGCACGAGCAGAGTAGTGAGCAGCCATATGCGAAATAAATCATCATCTGAGACTCAATAGAATAAGTAGAATGAACCAACACTTGAGTATCAAAGACAACAGTCATGTCAAGTACCCCTCGAATGTCACTACGGATTACATCAAATAGAACTTCAGGAATCATAGACACGTATAAGGACATAATGAATTAGCTTATGGAAATCAAGAACATTAGCCATCCTAGTGTCTCTAAGAATAGGAGCTTCTTTGGAGTTTATACATTCGTCGTCTGTTTGTCTCACATAGATCATGCCAAAAAGAAAGAAGGGATAGCTTTACATACCTTGATTTACGACCCTCGAAACAATTATGACGGATCAGCCCCTTTTTAAGACTTTATCTACAAGATAATGATAATAACACAAGCATCAGCCAACTTGTAATCAAGCACGACAACTATTCGGCATTTCACCTTGCCCTTCCTCCTCCAAAACACCATAACAACAATAATACAACTAGGCTATGTACACATCAGCTCAACATCGTATTCAGAAATTTAATTACAATAAGGGCAGCCCGGCTATAGCCTATACAAATTCGGGCTCTACAAATTCAAATAATTGAACTCACGGCTTCCAAGCACCATATCGTGAGTTCTAACTGGAAAACATATTACATCGCTTTTATGATTTAATCTTGCAACTACAGGAGAGGACATCATACTTCACTTGATATATTTATCAACAACAATATTGATATCAGGTGTTAACTATAGTACACTTAGAATCCAAAGTCTAAGCTAGCACGTTACTTAACAAAATTCGGGCAGCATTTCCCCTGAAAACTTAACAATCCCCGAGATCCCAATTCAGCAAAAATATCGATCACATACCAACAATAACAATACCAACAATTTCATATCAAGCTAAAATCAGATCCACCTCTAGATCATTCTCAAAACAGCCCACAATTACAATATCAACTACTTTCCATAAACAAGGAAATTATCTCAACAACACAATAATAACAAGTTCCAAGACAGCCACCAAACAGCCATAAGCTAACAACAACATCAAAATACGATTTCCCGCTATTAATTGTGTAGTTTTCGTCTCGCTATTTAGCTATGGCCTGGGTGAATTTAAATACATCTAGGAGAGAGGATTTCTTACCTTATATGCCAAGAAGTACTCTTCTTCCACTTTACTTCACTTTGAAGAAATTTTAATTTTCTACCACCCGGAGGAAACCGACGTGGGCATAACCTTTATGTCGTTCTTCGTGTTTTGCTTCCATCATAGAACTTCATCTTCTTCTTTCTCCAAGAAAACATATATCATCTCCCCCAACATTAACACACACGTGATTCCATGAATATAAATTCATAGAAATCGCCATGAATATATACTATGTGAAAATATATGTTGCTAATACCATGCTTAAGTGAATATCCAATTTCCTCCAAATGAAGGTTGTTGCATTTGCTTCCATCAAATGAATTGTTCCCCATGGTAACAAAAATGGTTGCTAGAACATTTTTGACCCTTCAAGATGAACTATATCCTAAGAAAAGTTGCTGGATACTTTTCTTTTGCTCCAAGAGAATTCCAAAGGTCATGAATTAATCTTCAAAGTGAAAGAACTATTCTACAAATTGAATGAATAATGCTGGAATGTTTTCTTTCAAGTTAAAAATGGTAGAGATTCTAAAACTAGGAAGAATAATGTACAGTACCTCTTCCATTATGCAATAATGCTAAAATGAATTAAAACCTACACGTGTAACCCTCCTAGACTGCCCCTTGATTACTTCTCACTCATGCATGCCATAATCATGCCACCACTCACTTATGTGCATGCATTTTATTAGGCCACTTGTCCATATCACGTGTGGACCGTGCCCACATCATAATTTTTCCAACAACCCCAATTAATTTCTTGATCTCAACTCACTTAAATAGTAATCATTTTTAATACACTTCATATACTCATGGTCATGATAATGTGGTAGAAATCTAGTCCATAGCCTCTTTATATATACACCAAATATTATTCTCAATCACTGCCGTCACACTTGTTAAGTCCTAAATAATTTCGGGACCTCATCCCTTTATACACCAATCTCGTTATTTGCATACTTGAATATGATCAAAATTCTCTGGTGCGAGCGGTTCCAACCATGGCCCGAAGGTACCGGTATAGTATTGATGAAACTTATACTATTCGATTTGTGTAACCTCCAACCTTCACGACACCTACTTATCACTTGTTAAGCATCGCATAAATACTTATAACCTCAAAAATTAACCTTGTCATCGAACTTATGTCGACTAACTTACGACAAGTCCAATGTACAAAAGTACGGGATGTAACAATAGTCATTTAATATCCATTAAAGTTCTTGAGATGTATGTTGAAAAGATACCTCGACAAGAAGTCCTTCAAGTCCAACCTATTCACGGTAACACTTATGAGGACTTTAGTTCTTATGGAGACATTTTGAGTGGTCAAGTGTCGCTGGAAAATCTAAGCCAAAGAATTTAATCAAGCTTACAATGAAAATTGGTAAATATGCATTTTTATATAATTATTGTGTGTAATGGCAAGTGTTTTTTGTATGAATTGGTAAATAACCATTTTTCAAATCTTTATAGGAACTATTCTCAAAACTCGCCAGTGGTACCAAATATGGATGTGGTCAATCCTCTCAGTTCGATGGAGTTGATCATTCTCCACACCATGACAATGCTTATGAACAACAGTAAGTTCATCACTTTTATATAAATAATCCGTATATATATATATATTGATGTTGGTATTTAAAATATGTTACTCTTCGTGTAGGAGGAAGAATACACTTGATAATGAAGATTTTCCAAATTATTATAAGTCATCATCAAGTGATGACGATGAAATAGCTAATAATGCAGAGGTAACCGATGATGAAGATGATGATGATGTTCAAGTTGGTATGACTAACAATATTCCTCAAAACCAAAACTAACAAGAACTAATGCACCACTACGTACCACCACCGATGGCGGAAAACCCAACTTCTGAAAGCCCAATTCAGTGGCATTCTAACAATATTCCTTATCTTGACAGCCTGCAAGGTCGTGATGATGCATTTGTCTTCACAAGAGAAGACGATCATAGTCGCCGAAAAACCTGAATTGAACCAAAGGATCTCAACAAAGATCAATGCTACCTTGCAAAAGAAATGTTGTTCGCATCCAAAAAGGCATTGCAACGAGCTGTCAAAATTTATTATTTTAAGGACATGAGGGAGTTTAAGGTTGATCAGTCAAACACAAAGATATGGAGGCTAGTTTGTAGACGACGGTATCAAGGCTGTCAGTGGTTGCTTCGGGGAATTGTTAAGCCTGATGGTATGTGGGCTATCACAAAATTCCACCAAAAATACACTTGTGATATGGAAGACAATCAATTAGATCATTATAATTTAGATACAAACATGATTGCTCAAGTATTACTTAAAGACGTTGCCGAAACGCCAAGGTAACTTATCCTACCTAGTACATTATATGTCTTATATCAATTAAAAGATCATTAATAAATGTTGTTTATTTAAATTTGTGCAGGATTCCCATCAAAGATTGCATTAGAAACGTTCAAACCGTATATGGTAAAACTATAAGCAACAGAAAGAGATTTCTCGGGTGTAGACGCGCTTTTGAGATGATCTTTGGAAATTGGCATATCTCTTTTCAATCGCTGCCAAAGTATATAGCGGCTCTACAACATTTTAATGCTAGTACTGTTGTAGAGTGGCGGCTTATAGAGGGTAAATTTTTTAACTTCGTATTTTGGACATTCAAACCATGTATTGATGGGTTTGCTCACTGCCGGCCAGTGATATCCATAGATGGCACGCATGTATATGGTGCATACGACATCAAGCTCCTAAGTGCAAAGAGGAATGGATGCCAATGGGTCAATATTCCCTCTTACTTTCGCAATTGCCGCTAACGACAGCAACGACACATTGGGGGGGGGGGTCTTTTTGACCCATTTGAAGACTCATGTTATTAAGGATCGTACAGGCATATGCGTGCTGTCTGATCATCATAAAGGCATATTGCACAATATGGATAATTTACCAGGGTGGCAGCCTCCCCTTGTTTCCCATCGCTATTGCTTAAGGCACTTGAAGGCAAATTTGCAATCAAAGTTTCACAATGGCAATCTAAACAAATTGATGTGGGGGGCTGCGATGGAGCATCAACAAAGAAAATGGGCTGCAAAAATGGATCTGATCAGGGCAGTTAGTGAACCCGCATACGTTTGGTTGATGAAGCTCGAAATTGAAAAATGGACGCTTCATGCTGATGGAGGCAAAAGATGGGGCATGCTCACAACAAACAGCTCAGAGTCTTTCAATGGCTTGCTGAAATCTGCTCGGGGACTACCTGTCACCGCAATGGTGAGAATGACTTTCAAGTAGGTTGTGAAGCGATTTGTGATTAGGACAAGGCAGGCCGGAGCGATATTAGCTGAAGGCGGGACATGGATGCCAAAGCCCTCCAATAAGATGGAGCATTATAGAAAAAAATGTGAGCTTCGCCAAATGACCGAGTATGACCCCATTCAACGTGTGTATGAAGGTAGGACGGGTTATTACGACAGTAAGGGTGGAAATGTACATACCGTTTATGAGGCAACAAGAACATGCACTTGTGGTAAGTGAAAAACGTACCACATACCGTGTTCTCATGCTGTAAAGTGCTTCGAGAGAATGAAAAAAACGGTAACAAGTTATGTGGTGGGAGAATACAAGGTCCACAGTTACCTTAGTGCATATTCTAGCCAATTCCACCCACTTGGTAATGAAGCTTATTGGCCAAACGAGCCGTTTTCGATGGTTGCTAACAAGGATTATATCAGGAAATTGGGCATTAACTCACGGAGTCATAGACCCAATCAAATAGATGTTATTGAAAGAACTTAGTCTCGCAAGTGCTTTACATGTAAGCAATATGGCCATGACAAGCGTTCGTGTGGGCAACAAGGCCGTGGTGGTACAAGCACGTCTCGAAGTAATAGAGCCTCTAGAACTTGAAGATTGTATTGTTACTGTAATTTAGTATTGTATTGCTTTGAATTAGTATTGTAATTTAATGGAATGTTATTTTTGAATAAGTATAAACCTCTCGTATTGGATGAATTATTATTAAATAAAATATTTATATTTGTACATTCAAATATAATATTTAAACATAAAGATAACAAGTTTCCAAGCAATAGAAAATACACATTACATTAAAAAAATGCGGATTACAGAAAAGACATAGCAAAAACAAAAAAGACAAAAAAGAAAAATAACAACATAATATAAAAAATTAAAGGTAGATCAAAATATTTTTATTTGTATATTCGATTTGACTAAATAATAAAACACTTAGATCAAAACCCTATAAAATATGACACTTAAGCTTAAAGAAGATAAGTTTCCAAACAAACAAAACTTACTTCGGGGACTTTAGAACCACTAAAACGACGATCCAAACGTTTAGTTATACTTGATGTAATGAGCCGACATTATTATACGCAAAAAAAGATATTAAGTCCTATATAAAATATTGATATTTCGAGGTTTTGAAACATAACTAATCTTTGCCCAAAGTATTGAAAAAATGTGATATTGATAGCTTTAAAAAAAAAAGTAGCCTCTTTCACGCACAAAATTTGTGGGTGAAACCTAATTTTGTAACTTTTTTTTTTTTTGGTGTTATTTTGGTTCCAATTTTTTTTTTTACTCACTTAAGTCGCATGTTCAAAGTAGCACTGGTAATAAATAAACAAATAACACGGTCTGTACAGGAACACCTCTCTATTGCCCGTTAATCATAACACACAACTAGTGGGCCTGGAACGTGGGGACGTTTAGTCTTCAAAATACCGGCATAACAAATGATTTAAGTACGCTGTCAAATAGAAATATTCTTCTATTCTTCTATCTGCTTTTTCTTTGTATATTACAAACGGGACTTTAGGTGTACGAACGAATGACGGACAGGGGCAAACATGTAATATTGAAGTTTACTTAAGGGAAAATTTGTAACTATGCCTATGCTATACATATTTTTCTCCATTCTTGATTCTTGATGTGGTGGATTCTTGTCACGACCCGAACTACGGGCCGTGACGGGTACCCGAGGCTGACCACCGAGCACCACTCATTCTATTGCTTATCCTGCCTTCATTCATATTTCTTATCATTTATAATCATAGAAAATGATTTTCATTTAAAACATATTTACTAGTATAAACATAAGCCCTCTAGGCCATCAAAATAATAATATACATATACTTGTATATACATGAAGTCTATGGGACCATACTACCCACACATACGTGTCTTCGAGCCTCTACTGGAGTACCAGACACCTGGACGGGACAGGAACCCGTCATGCCCAAAATATATATATACAAAAATGACATCTCAAAAATAGCACCTCCTGAATAAAGGAGGGCTCCTATGCAACTCGGTGGACGGCCCTATGGATACCGTACCGTCTCCCCCGTTCACTCGCGGGTATGAACACGAGCGTCCAAAGAAAAGGACGTCGATACGAATATTATACCGAGTATGTAAGGCATAAATAATAATAAGTCATCAATGAAATAAGGAGACATCAAATGAGGAGCAATCTGCATCAGATCGTATCATACAAATAAATAATGCATGCGCTTACTCTCATAAACATCATCATGTCATGTATGCATAAGTGTATAAGTGCCGGCCACCATATAGGTGTGTGTGTGATAATCAATAATATTAGCCCGCGTCTAGGCCTTCCGCGTCCGGGTATCATCTCATGCCGTCCACTAGCTGGCGCGCCCATGCCATTTAGCCGTGGTGTGTATAGTCGTCCGCCTTGGCGGTGGACTCCGCCATCTAGGCGCGGTGTGATATCATCATATGCTCATTACAACATGCTCATTATAATATACTCATGATAGAATACTTATAGAAATACATGCATAGAGACTCATAGATAATTATACTTTATCAGGGTGACGTAAGGTCGTGGGCACCCGATTGCATTATGAAGCATTTATGGGCATTCTGCCTCACCTTGCAGGAACAAGCATAAGGTGAGTGTATATACTAATCAACATCAATAGATTATAAATTGTGCCATTGGCTTTATAGGAATATAATATCAAGGCTTTATCATAACTTAGCATCGTTACATATACATACATTAGGACTTGGAGGCGACTATAGCTATGTCGGGGTGACATAAGGTCGTGGGACCCCGACTACCGTATGGAGTAATCAAATCATCGCATCTCACCTTGAGGGGACTAACATTTTTTAGGTGAGTGTACATAAGAAGAAGCACCAATGGAACCATACTTAGAATCATTGACTTCGTGAGCATCATCTCTCACTTTAGGACTCTTTAGATTTAACTCATCATCATCGATCGTCATACTTGTGCCTTGTCTCCTCTTCTTTATCTTACACATCTTAGCTCCTTATATTCATAGACTCCTCGTCATTACTATCGTACTCATAGTATATCTCTTATCTTTCTCTCGTATGGCTATTCATGAACGTAGGCTCTTAGTTCTTCGAAATTTAGGAGATTCATGGAGAAGGAGGAAAATCATGCCTTGAAAGGAAAGAGACGAACATCATAAAATAGGTCTAGCAACAATGAGTAATAGTAAAGGATCGTATGAAGGTTATTAACTTGTAGGAATCTTGTACTATAAGTTTTAGGATCTCTAGACTTGGGCTCATCATCATATTCACAACATACTTATTACTTCATCTCATGTGAGCTCTTGATAATGTAGACTCATCGTTTCCGATATATACATATATGTAGAGAAGTTGTAGAGAGATAGGAGGATTCATAACATAGAGTCATGCCTTAGAAAGAAAGGTTGAGCCTTACATACCTTTGTCGTTCAACTATTCGATTGCTCGTTATTCTTTAAATGCTCGCGTCTTTACCTTCAATGGGATTCGTCTCATCATTAGTTAAGCAATCATGAGAACGTACTTACTAAAGCTATAGAAAATTGGGCAGCATTTCCTTTGTTTATACTACTTTTCGCCATATTTCATATCAACCTCCAACATTCATAACAACGATCACAACATCGTGAACAATAAGTATCACCCATTCCCATTATCTACAATTAGAGATCTCACTCCAAATTCTCCATATTCATGACCAAAGTTCACTATTGAGTTCTTTCATATACAATACTCATTCAATGTTCTAAATATCATTTATAACGTATTCATAATCTCAACATATCAATTTTCACAACTCAAACCAAACTTCTACTCATTAACAACACTATTGCCACATTTATGACCCATTCCATATATTTTTGCACCACTCAAGTGTCTCAAATTTACAATACCTCTAACATCATGAAAATACCATAAAACATACCTTAGATGGTGGAGGAACAAGCCTTGGATGACAATTCACCTTTTTCCACCAAAACCCTATCTTTTCTTTCTTGAGATTGCTTGAGTTGAATGACTTTAATAAGGTTTCCTTCACTTGATTCACCTCAATACTTGTTATTGATCCTCGATTCCCTTGGTTTTCTTGTGGATGAAATGTTTGGAAGGTTCTAGAGGTGTGGAGAGGTTCAAGACGTTGATGGAAATGAATAAAATGAAGTGGGATCATATTTAAAGACTTGGAATGAATCCGATCATGCGGGACTTCCACGGACAGCTTCACGGTCCGTGGAACCCATTGTTGGTCGTGGAACTGGTCGTGGTTCACGACCAACCAGCCACCTTCTCTGCTGGCAGTTCCACGGACACATCCAAGGTCCGTGGAACATTATATGGGCCGTGGAAGTGATCGTGGAACTCACTGCTTCGCCAAGGTTGTTCCCGTCGTTTCGTTTGATCTCCAATCCTTATGAAACCTTCTTAACTCTTGTTTATCACTTTATTGGAAATCTAAGGGGCATTATAACTCTTCTCCAAAACCTCCTTAAGACTTCATTAGTTCAATACTCGTAGTTTGCCCAACACACTCAACTTATAACCCGCTTTCCTTAACAACTTTCTTCCCTTAACTCAAATGTCTTTCAAATCTTATCTAAAATCATCAAATGCTAGTTCTTACTTATGAAAACATTGTATACTTCATACTCCTCATTAGCCTATTCACTGTGCGTCAACGAAAAATTTTCCGAGGTGTAACAATTCTAGAATCTACCCAAGACGAGAAATCTATTCTCTCTCTCGCGTGCTTCTACTGATTTTGCCTGCGAATGCGATTACTTTGCTTCTACTGAGTTTTCTTGGAATTACTCATTGTTCTGGTGAGTTTCCATAGTCTTTATTTTCTTATACCTTGTTCTTTTCAATATTCCTAAATTTCAGTTCCTTTTTGTCTTTGGTACATGCTTTATAATTGTGGCAATTTTTTCTATAGTTCTTCCTTCTTCTTTTTGCTCAAATACACCCTGTCGTTAATGGGATTTTGGTGGGTTTTGGTTTTTGTTATAGAAATGAGAGTTTAGGCAGGACGAAGTGACGAACAATGGTAATTACCGGATTCACTTATGGGTAAGGTGGTCTTTTGGTTTGATGTCAGTAGTGCGCCGTTTAGGTCAAATGAGTCCTACCAAAGAAACACGTGTTGGAAGTACTGCTTTCGTGTCAAAAATCAAGCAAGTCTTTCCTAAAAAAAATTCTCTTTCTCAATTGAGTTCTTCTGTTCCTTCTATCTGTAATTGCTTTTAGAGGTTTTTAAATATTAGTAATGGGTCGATGCATGTCCTTCCTGTGATTATTTCCTTTCTATTTTTAACAGATGAACTTGCAGTTATTTGCTTTCATATCATATTCCCTTTCAACTTCTATTTATTTTTGAAAGAATGTACACCATTTAATAATGCTAGCACTTCGTCCATTGCTGGAACTCATACCCTCTAATTTTTAATGTTTAATCCTATATAATAACATGACAGCTTCTGTAGAATATTGTATCATAATATACCCTCTTGGTTAGTAATTACGCTGCAAATGTTACTTATTACTTGCTGAAATACTAAGAACAACGAAATACCAATACCTTTAGCGTGAAATCATTGACATAGATTTTTTAAAATCTTGGGGCAAGGGGAGATGGCTTTTTAGATTTTTTTTAACTTTTTTCTTGAACTTATGGATTTCAAAGTGCACTGAATTTCTTTCTATTTGTGATAACAATTTTCTTTTTTCTTGACTGTTATGTAGTTTTATGCCTGAAGTTCTACTGTTTATGGAATTAATGTGATGCGGTCTAATACTGTAACATCACCCATGATGCCTACAATCTCAAGAATGTGCATGAACGAGACCTCGAGGTGAATGTTTTACCTTCTTTAAGTTTTCTTATGTTAACTTGTTTTATTTAACGTGTGTATGTGTATATGTTATTTTTGATGTAAGAACAATTATCGGCAAAGGAAGGCATAAGCTAAAGCAATCTCTTTGGTACACTGATATCAGATTCACAATTTTGAGTATAATTCAAAGACTAGCGAAAAAGCTGGAAGGAATTGCTGGAAAAGCTGATACAAGATCTAAAGATAACTCTCGCTTGTCGTGTCACACTTATTATAGGAATAGGAAGTACTTTTATTTCTATGAGCGTCTTAAACTCTTCGATCATTTGAGTTTTCACTATATTTCTACTATATCTCAAGGTATTCATGCACTTCTACGCATGGACCTCTTTTGGTTAAAGTTGAGGTATACTACCATGTGAATAAAGAACTAAATGTGTAAACTCCTCTATAAGGAATCTTTAATTTTCTTTTGTAGTTCGAGCTAGGCAAATGGCCTGTCACATTACCATTGAAATCCATTGATCATTTCAGGAAATGAATATGATCGTAGTTTCCGGTCAGTGCTCTATCTAATTAAATGATTGGTGAAACTCTGATAATCTATTTTTGTTCCGGAACTAGGAGTTTCCTAATAGAGATTTACAAAAGAAAATTTAATGAGCACTTTGTGTGTTCCTACAAGGGAGTTGAGCATCTTCAGTTGAGCTTTAGAGAAAGTTTAATGAGCGCTTTGTTGCTACAGGGGAGTTGAAACTATAGATTGGGTGCAACCATGCCATTTTTTGTGGCTGTGAGTTTGTGCTTCTCTTTTTCTTATTAGTTTAGGAAAAGAATACGAACTTTTTGAATTAGAAGATCATTGCATTTGGACAATACTTTTTTTGATTGAAATGGGATGAAGTTGCAGGTTTAGGTTTTAATATCCTGGGATCAAGGTGAAAACAACGAAAGTTTAAATATCCTGGGATGAAAATGAAAATAACGAGACATTGCGTAGTATTTTACTTGGAGCTATAAAGATATGCTCAGATGTAGTATTTTACTTGGAGCTATAAAGATATGCTCAAAAAGCTATCTCTTTAATTCAACGCTCACACACTTAAACTATGATTGACTTATGCTTTTTATCGTTTAAGTCTGTTTGCCAACATGTTGCTTGATATTGCATGTTTATTTTTTCAAACAAGTTATCCCGATGTTTGAGATGTGCACTTATGTGGAGGATGCTTCACTATTATTGTTTGTTCATCTTACAAGAATCTCTTCACATAAGAGGATGAGAGTTGTGCATCAAGTCTTTACATATGTGAGCAACTCGAGTTGCACTTTAAGTTTGTCCCCCCATCTCACACGTGTAAAGTAAAGCACTTCTCCCAAAGAAGTCCTTCACAAAACCTTTCTTTTATTGACACGTATGTTGACAATTTAACTTTTGTGACAACTGGACGCCATCTTTTCCATTGAACTGATTTTCACCACCAATATTCGACTTGAGGGTTGAAATTACAATCTACAACTTCTACTAAGTAGTAATTCTTTTTCTCTTTGCGTGCAGGTTATCCTTTTGTGTATCGATTCACCTGTAATGAGGCTTGTGTATAGTTCCTTGGATCAATCTACTCATTCTTAGGCGTTCTTTCTTTTGTTCTCTGCCCAGACCGCCAATGATGATCTTTTTTACATGAATCTTTTATTTGTATTTTTTCGCTTCCTGATTTTTCTTCACCAATTCGTAATTTCAAATGTCATCAGTTTATCTCCGTGATGGAGTATATGTCCCTTATTTATTTTGGGTATCTGTTAGTTTCTCTGTTTTGGGTTGTTTGTCAAATTTTTTATATGCATGCAAATAATTTTTTCTTCTGATTTGCTCATACATGTTTGAAAATAAATACCTTTTTCCCTGATGTATAAGGAGTTCTGCTAAGATAAAGCATGGACAAGTGACTTTACCAGAGGTGAGCTCACCATTCTTCTCGAGAATATATACCAGTGCTTCTATTGGTCTATTCAATTTGCAAGGTTACGTTTTGATTTCTTTTCCTTGAAATTTTAAGCTGATGTGATCTTTAGTTGTACTGTAGTTCACCATCAATCTGAGTTTACTCAAGTTGATTGTCCCTCTTTTAACTCTTCAGCAATGTGGTATTTCATTTCATTATTTAATCTAATTTTTGGAGAATTTATTTCTTAAGGTTTATTGGTTGGAGCAATGATGCATTCGGTGTTCTTCTAATATTCAGTACCTATGTATTAAAATCAGCGATTCTTTTAAAAATTAAGTCTACAATAAATTTTGTGCTTATTCAAATAATAATGAATGAGCTATTTTCCCCTTCCCATAGGTTGTTTTTCTGCATCTACAGTTATATATACTTCTATATAAGAGTAATAAGTGCCATAATTACTATATCTAAATCCAGTGGAAAAAAAAACGTTGTCTTCTTGGGAAAGAACGCTAGTCAGTTCTGCTTCTTCTAATCTTGCATACAATCGTATGTACCTATGTTCTGGTATATTAGAAACCACAGTTGGGCTGTATGAACATTGCATCACGTGGTAGTACAAATAGCAACCTAAAGTATACAGTGGATTTGGACTGAAGTGGATTTAAGTACTCCCATACTCCTCAATTTGCTGACACATGTGTGACCTTTGGATTTATCTAGGCATCTCTCTTCTACTTCCATTTCGCTACTTCAGATGTGCTTATTGTTTGCTTATTGTTAGTATGTGGATTGTTGAATTTCTCTTAGCTATTCTCAATTCTTTCCTCTGATGGACATGTTATGTTGGTTCAATTTCTAGAGAATATTGATTTAGTATCTTCTTACTGCCTTTGGAATTCACTTAGCATTTTACTTTTAAATTTTGGGTGCGTTAGAGTTCAATTTCTTATGAGTAGTAATTTTTATGGTTTTTGTTTGCTTATTGACCTGCAGTAGTTTTCTGTTTCCCTTCGATGCTTCTTGATTTTGATATGCCTTTAAATCTTGGCTCATATTAGTTCTCAGGGTAAAGAACTCTGCTACTGCATGGAACATGTTTTTCATGAACTTATGAGCAATCTTGAAAGTCTTTGGACTAATTAGGTAGGATTTGCAAGTTGAGTCAGAAATATCTAGGCTTATTTACTGAAAAGAAGTGGTGAAGTTTTTGTGATTGTAATGGTCTAGGATTTATCGCATTTCAAAGTTTTTTGATGTCCCTCTAGGATAAACATTTTCTATTTTAGATAATGATATATTTTTTCTATGTTTGGTTACTGGAACAACAGATTTGGTGGGTTCACTGTCTTTGAAATTGGGAAGAGATTAATGACATTGGATTGGTCCTAATAATTAGGGTCACTACTTACATGATGTATCTATCTAACTTCTCGAGTTCCTTATGAGACGGGGAGTTAATTGTTTGACTTGAGTGATATATTCAACATGTTTTCATGGACTAACTACATTGAAATTGAGCAATACTTTCCGCACTTCTTCATAAATTACACGTACTAATTCTTGCTTATGTTTTTAATGACAGAGGGGCTGCTTTGTTGGTGGAAGCTGCAGAGATGGGTGATTTCCATTTAAGAGTTGAGGTGTGATTTTATTTATTGGAACATAAGGTAAAATATGTTAATGATCTTCCTTTTACTCTTACTTGGATCGACATTACTTTCAGAAGCAGCTTCTTTGACAGTCGATGGTGTCTTCTCTAATGTAATATGAAGACATACTTAGATTTAACATGTCGGCAGTCAAAAAGTAGTAAAGTCTAAAAAGTTGTACCTGCCTCTTTGGAATTACATGCCTCTTAGAGAATTCACAATTTTCTATTGCTGTCAGTCAATACTGTGGCAAGATATGTGAATAAGTATATTATGGTCATTTTTGCTTTTGCACTGCAAGTAAATTAGTTAATGTTAAGTCACATTGCGAGTGATATTGGGTTCATAGTAGTTATTGCTAATAGTTGGAAGAACTTCTCATTCTTCTTAACAAATTATAATAGAATTTATCACTTTATAAGCCTATTAATGTGTCAAACTAACCTACTTGACATAGATTGTAGGAGTACGATACAGTTTTAGTGATTAGGGATTAGTTGGATCATATTAAAATAAATATAAGAAGATGAAGAAAAAGAACATAGTACAAAACAGTTACTTGATGGAAATAGATAATTAGCTCATAACTCTGTTTTTTAATGAAATGATATGATGATGGCCGAAACAATCATTGCTCACTGAAAAGGTAACTGCATATCCATAATAGGATTCCAGATGGATGTTAGAAACGTATAATTCTCTTATTTTAAGAGCCGAATGTCTATAACTGATATAAAACTGAGTTGGATAGCTAAAGATAGTTCGTGTTTTCTTAATATTTTTAGCAGATTATGGATTGAATGAGACTGCATGTGTTCTGGTGGCAGCTTGCTTGCAGGTACTTTCGAGGTAACTTCTAAATTTAATGCATTATTTCAATATATTAAGGCTCTTCTCCCATTAGATGCTAAGAATAGAATAAATCTATAGTTAGGGCATGCTTCATTTCTTTGTTGTACTGTTTTCAGAGGTAAAGTAGTTATGGAGGAATACATGATATCAAACACAACTGTAACTTTGTTGGAAAGGTTAGGTATTGCAGAAACAAAGTGCTTTGAGTTGTGTGAAGCTTGAAAGAAAAGAGTATAAGAGTCTGGGCACAGACTATAAACTTTTAGATGCTGCAAGGTTTTATTGTTGAATCATTTCAAAAAAGGCCTTTTGAAAGAACTGTTTGTTTTTCTTCATTAATTGTCTTCCAAGCATCTTTTAGAACACCCCCTTATTCATAACTAAAAAATAGGAGAATAAGAATGCTCAGAAATTTTTGGAACATCCTTATGTACAAGGCACACATTATTCAAGTTTCTTTATGAACATACTAACTTGATTGTACATTAAGCATGTTTATGTTACTTTAACTCCGTGCTATTTTAAAATTTGTGATCTTGAGGGTCGGCCATACTTTTAGTAGATTGGAGCTAAGCTTATTGCACAAGAGCATTGCCTTAATTTTAGTTTTATGTTTTTCTATATGTTATTTTTCATTCTTTTATTTCTTTTGTACTGCCATTTTTCAGCACCAAGTGACTAGGCAAATCATCTAAAACTTAACAACCTCTTGTGAACATAAAATGTTGGAGCACGGGCTGTGCCCATCTAGTAGCACTCCTATGTTTTTTCTAGTTTTCGCTGGGTGTCAAATTCTGCCATTAAAACCCAATTAAATCTAAATTCGGACAGAAAATCACACAAAATAAAAATGTTTACTTACACTCTGTATTATTAATCATAATTAAAGAAGAAAGTTAAAGTAGAAATATACATTAATTAAGTATATCTAAAAGTTACATTTATATATTTGTTGGTTGTTGTTAAATAATGCCCTTCAAATAAATGGATTAAGATAAAATTTGATACTAATGTGTAGGGTAGATTGATGTTTAATTTTTGAAAAAATGACCTAATCATACTACTTAAGACTTTATATTATAAAACATAAGGTTATTTTTCCTTATTTACAAAATATACCAAAGAAAATTACAAAGTATACCAGATTTTGGTTTAATGGGATTGTAACACCTCGTGCATTCGGGCTAAGATTTGACTCATAAGACAGGGGTATAATGAACTCAATTTGAGTAGTGTATAAATGGAGTTTGAAACCCAATCAAGACATGAGAAGAGTCCTTGAGCAAAGGAAAGTCGGAAGCTACCCTACGGAGCGTGTTTTCAAGTGAGTTTGCACTACGTCTCAATTAAAATGAGTATACGGAAATATCTGTAAGGAATTTGGGAAAATTTCCTTCTTAAAAGTTGTAGATCTTTGAAATACCTTTCCAACGGTATATTATAGAGGTCAAACAGACATCAGTACAAAAAGTTATGCCCGTTTTACTAAAATAGTGTTCTGTCGATTTATGGTGGAATCTACGGGCCGTAAAAATTATACGGACCGTAGATTTGGGCCGTAAAACTGGTCTAGAAAGCCCAAATCACTGCAATTGATTTACAGTGGGATCTAAGGTCCGTAAAACTTTTATGGGACGTAAAATAAGGCTTAAAATGGGTCCGACAGCAATTTTAAAACTTCGTTTTAAGGCTTTTTCACTTCATTCTTCACACCCTCAAGCCCTAGAATGACCTTCTATTCTCTCCCATCATCAAGAACACCAAGGTAAGTCTATTCTAATCATTCCAAGTCTATTCTAATACATATCCTTGTAATCAAACAAGAAATCATCATTCCTAAACTAGGGTTTTGAAGAAAACCCATCTCAAGGTTCAAGAACTCAAGATTTTGGAAATCTTCTTCAAAGTTAAAGTATTTAATTCAAGTTTGGAGCATTACCAGGTATGTAGAGTTACTATCTACGTGTGGGAACATCATTGTTCTTCCCCACGCCTCATAATCCATAAATTATTATTCTTTACGAAAACTAGGGTTTCTATACCATGCTCATGATAACCCTAGGTCCATGTCCATGATTATATTATGTATGAATTGTTATAATTCCATCATTGAGTTCTTAATATTTCTTTATGATTATTAAGAATGTTTATCCGTAATCTATAAAAAATCCATATATCCCATTCCATGGGTTCATGCATGCTAGTTTATAATATATTATGCTATTTTCAAGAAAATACTATACAAATTTTACAAGTTCATACAAGCAAGCTATAATTCATGATATTCATGTACAAGCAAGTTATATACATGAAAACTGTGGGCAGCAAGTGCCACTTATTTTATATGTCCATGTTTTTGGGAGTTACTTTAATTACCGAGGAGGGCTTTAGATAGCCTGAAACTACATAGCCACCGTAGGATGAGGATCGCTCCACCCATGTCCCGGACGATCTCTCATAATGACTGGATCCTTTTATAATATTATTAAATCTCATGTCCTTGGCAAGGTATGAGTGTTCTACTGGTAGGACGCAAGTACCAGACCATGTTGTCGGTTATATTTACTGCTCTCCCTACTCACGATATTTTACACATGTTATATATGTATATGTACTCATGTTCATGATCATGTTTCAGCTCAGTCTCTGTTATGTTATTTTCATGTCCCATGTTATTTCGTTTAGTTGCTTTATATACCAGTACATTCAATGTGCTGACGTCCCATTTTATTGCCCGGGGGCCTGCATTTCACGATGCAGGTACGGATTTACAGGACGCCACATCTGCTCAGTAGGACAACATTCGTATCAGCTTATTGGTGAGCCCCATCTCATTCGGGGTTTAGTCAACTCTTTATTTAATGATTAGCTATGCATCTAAGGTATGTTGGGGGCCTTGTCCCAGCGAGTATGTTTTCCATGTTCAGACTTATGTTAGAGGTTTTATAGACTAGACAAGTCAGTTATGTCATGTCACACTTTCGGAGTCGTATAACCATTTTGGCTCATTCATGTTATTTCCGCACTCATGTTTAAATAAGTATTTTGATTAAGTATTTTGACTTATTGCATTTTGTAAAGGCTCATCATGCATTCACATTATATTCCACTCATGTTATGCCTCATGATGATTCAAAAGAAGCCATGTGGTTCGCTCGGTCACGTACGATGGCACCGAGTACCGTGTTTCGCCTAGGCCATGGTTCGGGGCGTGACAAAGCTTGGTATTAGAGCCTAGGTTCAAGTGTCTTTAAGGAGTCTATGAAACCGTGTCCTGTGGGGTCACTTTTATATGTGTGAGGGCCCCATACATATAAACAGTTGACAACCAAGACATTCAGGATTGTCTCACTTCTTTCATATTTTAGATCGTGTAGTTAGAGCAGTACTTTTAGGATGCCTTTATAACTCGTGCGTGTACGTATTTTCAGAAAATGCCTGCGAAAAGGAAATACACCAGAAAGGCTACAGCCACCAGCCAAGGGACTACTGCGGAAACAACTCGCGAAGAGACCGTTCTGACTCAGACGACAGCCTCAACCGCTCCTACAGTTACACCTCCTACTGATTCGGATGGGGATGTTAGGAATGCTATCAATATGATCACACAACTGGTAGCAGCTTAGGCCCAACGTCAGGAATCTGGGTCAAGTTCAGGAGGTAATGGAGAGTCTTCTAAAACTAAGGACTTTCTCAGGATGAATCCCCAGTCTTTACGGGGACAAAGAAAGATGAGGACCCTAAGGACTACATTGATGCTCTCCATAAGATCTTCAGGATTATGACAGTTACAGACACCAAAGCAGCTACTTTTGGAGCTCATCAACTACAGGGCATTGCTAACACCTGGTATGAATCTTGGGAATTATCCCGAGGTGAGGATGCACCTGATGCTACATGGGATGAATTCACAAGTGCATTCCTGGACCACTTCATGCCAATAGAAGTCAGAGAAGCTAAGGCTGAGCAATTTCTGAAGCTTAAGCAGAATGGCAGGTCAGTTCAGGACTACTATTTAGAGTTTGTCAGTCTGGCTAAGCATGCTCCACATATGGTACCGGATATGAGGGCAAGAGTGAGGAGGTTTGTTGGAGGACTTGATTCCCATTTCTATGATGGGGCCAATACTGCTGCACAGAACGGGGGGATGACTATCTCCAAGATGGTTGCTTTCGTACAGGGTAATAAGACAAGGCTAAAGGAGGAGGAAGCCTTGCAGAAAGAAAAAGACAAGGAGTTCAACAAAAGGGTCAAGTTTACCGGACAGTTTAGCGGGAACGGAAACAAGAAATTCTTTAAGAACAGGTCAGCAGGACCCACTCCATTTACAACTAGTGCCCCAGTCCCTAAGTTCCGAAATGACAAAAAGCAGAACTTCAGACCATCGAGTTTTTATTCTCAGGCTAGTGTTGGTCAGTCAGCCTATATTATTCCAGCTTGCAGCAAGTGTAGCAAGAGACACTTAGGTCAGTGTCGTATGGGTACAGATGGGTGCTATGGTTGCGGCCAGAAAGGCCACATTCAGAAAGATTGTCCGTCAGCTAGGCAAGGTACTGGAGGTAACGTGGCGCAGTCCACAAATTTAGTAGCTCCTCGTCACAATCAGGCCCAGTAGGGGCGTGGAACGGCAAGGTCCGGCAATACAGGCGGTGGTCAGAACCGTTTGTATGCATTGACAGGTCGTCAGGATACAGACGCTAGAGCAGATGTTGTCATATCCTCACAGTTTTCACTTTTGAAGTATGTGCCCTTATTGACCCAGGATCCACCTTATCTTATGTAACCCCTTTTGTTGCTAAAAAATTTGGCATTGAACCAGAAAAATTGTATGAACCCTTTGAGGTGTCTACCCCAGTTGGGGAATCAGTCATAGCTAGACGTATTTATAGGGGTTGCCAGTCTTAGTCTATCACCGCAGAACCATAGCTGATTTAGCGGAATTAGAAATGGTAAACTTTGATGTGATCATGGGTATGGACTGGTTAGCTTCATGTTATGCCACGGTATGTTGTAGAACTAAAGTTGTAAGATTCGAGTTTCCTAATGAGCCAGTCACAGAATGGGAGGGTAATTCAGTAGTACCCAGGGGTAGATTTATTTCTTACCTAAAAGCCAGAAAAATAATTTTCAAAGGTTATATCTACCACCTAGTTCGAGTCAAAGATTCAAATGCCCAGACTCCAACTCTCCAGTCCGTCCAAGTTGTAAATGAATTCCAGAGGTCTTTCTCGAAGATCTTCCAGGAGTCCCTCTCGATAGGGAGATTGAATTTGGAATTGATCTACTTTCCGATACTCAGCCGATATCTATTCCGCCATACAGAATGGCTCCAACAGAGTTAAAAGAGTTAAAAGCTCAGTTGAAAGATCTTCTTGACAAAGGGTTTATTAGGCTCAGTGTTTCGCCTTGGGGTGCGCCAGTCTTATTTGTCCGAAAGAAGGATGGTTCCTTACGTATGTGTATAGACTACCGTCAGCTGAACAAGGTCACCATTAAGAACAGGTACCCTCTTCCTAGAATAGATAACTTATTTGACCAACTTCAGGGTGCCCAATGTTATTCCAAAATTGACCTCAGATCAGGCTATCATCAGTTAAAGGTTAAGGAAGTTGATATTCCAAAGACCGCTTTCTTAACCCGTTATGGCCATTTTGAATTTCTTGTTATGTCATTTGGGTTGACAAATGCGCCAGCTGCTTTCATGGATCTTATGAACAGGGTCTTCAAGCCTTATCTCGACTTATTCGTCATTGTCTTCGTTGATGATATTTTAGTGTATTCCCGTAATGAGGCTGATCATGTAGAACATCTCAGAATAGTATTGCAGACTCTTAACGATCGCGAACTTTTTGCAAAATTCTCAAAGTGTGAGTTTTGGCTTAAGTCAGTGGCATTCTTAGGCCATGTAATCTCAGGAGAAGGTGTTAAAGTTGATTCTCAGAAGATTGATGCGGTAAGAGTTGGCCCAGGACCACACTCGATTTTCCGATATAAGGAGTTTCTTGGGTGCGGCGGCTATTATAGACGTTTCATTGAAGGATTTTCCTCTTTTACGCTCCCGTTGACTAAGTTGACCTAGAAGAAGGTTAAGTTCCAATAGTCGAATGCTTGTGAGCGAAGCTTTGAAGAGTTGAAGAAGAGATTGACTTCTGCTCCGGTTTGACGCTACCGTAAGGAACCGAAGGGTTCGTGGTTTATTGTGATGCTTCGGGAGTTGGTCTCGGATGTGTCTTAATGCGGCATGGTAAGGTTGTAGCTTATGCATCTCGTCGGCTCAAGGTTCACGAAAAGAATTATCCAACTCTGGACTTTAGAGTTGGCGGCGGTGTAGTTTTTGCACTTAAGATATGACGTCATTATTTGTATGGAGTGCATGTTGAAATTTTGACAGATCATAAAAGCTTGCAGTATATCTTCAAGCAAAGGGAGTTGAATCTTAGGCAGAGAAGATGGCTCGAATTGCTTAAAGATTATGATGTGGATATTCTCTATCATCCGGGGAAAGCGAATGTTATAGCCAATGCTGTTAGTCGGCGCTCCATGGGGAGTTTAGCCCACGTTGATGCAGATAAGAGAGTTATTATTATATCCCGTATTTTGTACATTGGAATATTTTGAGCTAGTTGCGATAAGTTAAGGACAAAGCTATTTTCGATTTTGTTTGATGCACAAGTTGCTTATGAATTTTATTGGATGAAAATATTGAGGAGAATTAGGGGCTAGAAGTTGAAAAAAATATTTCATGAAAAAGCCACAAGTGGCCAAGTGGCCGTGTGGGTGGTGTGGGCTCCCACCCATGGCTTGGCTAATTTTGATTGCCTTAAGCCATGAGGGGGGCATGTGTCCACCTTGTATTTGTAGGAGATGTATATATATAGATGAGTGACGACAAAGCAAGACTTATTCATCAGTTATTCAACTCAAGGAAACTTGGAGAAGAATGGAGGACCATTCGGCCATGGCTGGCCGAATTTGATGTCCATGAAAAGTGATCAAAAAAATAATTTTCTTCTAGCTTTTCAACCAATTGGAAGGTCCTTATTAACGTGGAGTAGTTGTTGGAGCAATCGAACCATCCATTTTTGTAACTTACAAACCCTAGCCAAGTTGGAAAGTTAAGGGGTAAAGGTAAGATTTAATCTCCTCTTTCATGTGTTATGGATGGTTTGTGCATGTTGTGGTGTGTAGAAATGAATGAAATTCATGGAACCATATGTGTTGGTGTAAGCCGTGTAGGGGTCGTGTGGTGTGGGAATGATAAATTAAATTTACTTAGTATTTTTGGTTGTTGTTGTGTGGATTCTACGGTAAAAATGAAGATTTAATGGTTCAAGTTGAAGTTGTAATCGTTTGTGGGCTGTTTTAGAAGCTAATGTGATTTTAATATAGTTTCTTGTATTTATGAGAATGAAGTTGTTAACGTGTGGATTGTTGGTATAGTTCATGAACTTGGAAGAGAGAGGAATGTGTTGTTGTTGTTCTTATTGAGTTTGGAGGTTTCGGGTTATGTTGTAGGTTGGTTGGGCTATTTTGAATATTGTGTGGATTGGTTGAAGTGTTCTCGAGTCTTGTTTGAATGGCCTCGGATTAGTACTTGCACGTGTGACCATTGGTGTTGGCTTGATTGTATATGGTTGATTTGAATGTAAATGAAATGCCTTCGAAAAGGAATTACTAACGTTAGAATACGTTTTGAATTAGAATACGTTTTGAATTACTTGTTGATGTTGTTAGTATGGTTGTTGGTATTGTTGTTGATGATTTGGCCGAGTTGGATTCTCGGGGTTTGTTGAATTTATAAAGGAAATGCTGCCCAAATTTCTGTAAATGAAGTGCTAGCTTAGGATGGGATTCCTAAGTACCTATAGCTAATGTTTGGTGTCTAATGACATTGTTGTAGATCTTGGGAAGCCCGAGACTTAAGTTCGGATTAGCTTAGGAAGCGGATGAGGTATGTAAAGCTTACCTTTCTTTCTTTTGGCATGTCTTAGATGTAAATAAGGTATGATACGAGCCTTGGGGTAACTCTACTCCTAAGATCCGAGCATGTCTACGATTCTTATTCACTTCGATATTAGCATTCTTAATATAGTCGGGGGTACTGGGCCGTGGCCCTTGCAGTCTTTGTATGATTGGATAGTAAATGTTGCATAAAGAGTTCTTGTTCCTAAAGGATTCTGTGTTGAATAATGTCCCTAACTTTCATAAATGGGCTCGGATCGCTTCGATACGTTCGTAGAAGATTCCATAACGAGTAATGCCCGTAACTTTCATGGGCGGGCTCGGATTGGTTTGATACATGTCTACGATCCCTCAAATTTCTCTTTAATGCAGTCCTAATGGTATTTAGAATGAATGTAACATGACTATCGTTTGATACTCGAGCGTTGATTTGTCTACTTATCTATTGAGTCTTAAATTATGATTTATATGCATATGGTTTCTCACTACTCTGCTCGTGCAAGCTGTTATTACTTCCTTCACTGAGTCCCGGGCCAGGACACGTATTCGTGCTCATCTCCACTGCATTATTCACCGAGTCCCTCACTAGAGGGCCAGGACACGTTATATGTATATGTACATGATAATATGATGACATGATGATATGATGATACGGGGATGGCGGCCAGGATGGCATATGATGATTCTATTCACCGAGTCCCTCACTAGAGGGCCGGGACACGATCGAGTCCCTCACTAGAGGGCCGGGACACGTTATATATGCATATGTACATGATGATTATTTTCTTATTTCTCACCGAGTCCCTCTCTAGAGGGCCGGGACACGTTATATGTATATGTACATGATGACTATTTACTTATGGTACTGACACGCATGATTTATGTTTCAAAGGCAAGCCTCATGGTTTTCTGATTATTGTACTAATTTTCTATACTCCTTATTTCAGTATGATCCTGTTTACCGTATTTCATGCTTTACATACTCAGTACATTATTCGTACTGACGTCCCTTCTTGTGGACGCTGTGTTTCATGCCACGCAGGTGTATACAGATGAGTAGAGGATATTAGTAGAAGATGTTCTAGCTGGATTGGCGAGCTCCATTTCCTTCCGGAGTGTTGCGGAGTTAGAGTATCTATGTTATGGTATCTTGATTTATGTTAGAGACTTTGCGAGACAGTCACGTATATAACATGTCGATCTTGTAAACGCTACTCGTAGGCCGATGTATCATTATGCATTATGTTACAAATTTCATATGTTTACAGGTTTTACTTGATTTGAGAAAGACGAAAAGCATGTTGTTCTTTGATAAGCTTTCATTATGCACTCATTTCATGATTTAAGAGTCCAGTAGGATTACGAGTATCACGAGAATCAGTGGGTTCGCTCGGCCCTAAGTAAGGGTCGGGTGCCCATCATGCCCTATCAAGTTGGGGTGTGACAGTTATGACCAAGGAAGTTCACCGTTTGGCTGGTATTGGAGTTCGACTTTTAGAATCCGAGGATGGCGGTGTGGTTGTTCAGGATAGAGCCCTTTCCTCATTAGTGGTTGAAGTCAAGGAGAAACGGGTTTAATGATCCCTACTTGTTGCACTGAAGAGGATTCGCAAGCATAAAATGACGGCTTTTGAACAAGGGGGATATGACGGTACCTTGAGATACTGAGGCAGATTATGTGTTTCAGATGTAGATGGACTTAGAGAGCGAATCATGTCAGAAGTTCATAACTCCAGCTATTCCATTCACCCAGGTTCCACTAAGATGTACCATGATCTTAAGGAGATTTATTGGTGGAACGATATGAAGAAGAACGTAGCAGATTTTGTAGCTAAGTGTCCGAATTGTCAGCAAGTGAAAGCCGAACACCAGAGGCTTGGTAGCTTGGCTCAGAATATTGATATTCCTGTCTAGAAATGGGAAATGATCAATATGGAGTTTGTATCAGGTCTACCTCGTTCAACTAGGAGACATGACTCTATTTGGGTGATCGTCGACAGGCTTACTAAGTCGGCGCACTTTTATCGCCAAGACCACAAATTCGGCAGAAGATTATGCCAAGTCAGATGTTAATGAAATTGTCGATTGCATGGGACCCCAAAGGTCCATTATTTCGGATCGTGGTGCTTAGTTCACAATAACTTCCGGAAATCCTTTCGAAAGGATTGGGTACCAAGGTGAACCTCGACAACTTTTCATCCGCGTACGCATGGCCGGTAGCGTACTATTCAGACTCTGGAGGACATGTTGAGAGCATGCGCCTTGGATTTCAAAGGTAATTGGGATGATCACTTGCCTCTCATTGAGTTTTCTTATAATAACAGTTATCATGCTAGTATTGGGATGGCACCATTTGAAGCTTTGTATGGGCGAAGGTGTCGGTCACCAATTGGTTGGTTCGAAGTTGGTAAAGCAGAGTTGTTAGGTCCAGATTTGGTCTATCAGGCGATGAAGAAAGTCAAATTGATTCAAGAGCGTTTGAAAACCGCTCAGAGTCGCCAGAAGTCTTACACAGATGTGAGGCGAAGGGACTTAGAATTTCAAGTTAATGATTGGGTGTTCCTTAAAGTCTCAACTATGAAGGGTGTTATGAGATTTGGGAAGAAAGGGAAGCTTAGTCCCGTATATATTGGACCTTACGAAATTTCACGAAAGGTCGGTCTAGTAGCTTATGAACTTGAGTTGCCACAAGAGTTGGCCTTTGTTCACCCGGTGTTTCATGTATCCATGTTGAGGAAGTGTGTAGGAGACCCGTCGTTGGTTGTTCCTGCTGATACTATAACAGTTAAGGATGGCCTTACCTATGAGGAGATCCCCGTAGCCATTCTTGATCGTCAAGTCCGCAAGTTGAGAACTAAGGAAGTAGCTTCAGTAAAGGTCTTATGGAGGAGCCAGAAAGTTGAAGAGGCTACATGGGAAGCCAAAGAAGATATGAAATCCAGATATCCTCACTTGTTTGAAGAGCAAGCGATATAGCCTATCAAGATATATATTTTCAAATTAATATAACTACCTTTAGTATTCATGTCATGTCCCTTGGAAATATAACCTAAATTCATGCATGTCAAATTCACGTTTCATAAATTCCAACATTATATAAGTTCATGTATTCTCTATTCATGTCTACACGTTTTAGCACTCATGTTTTCATGAAACTATGTCATGTAAGTTTTTGAAACACCCAATTATGTCATGTAAGTTTTTCATGTTACATGTCATATTTCTTCACGTTCATATACTCAAGTTATGTCCAGCCTCATTCTTAACCATAACCCATCATTCGAGGACGAATGATCCCAAGGGGGAGATATTGTAACACCTCGTGCATTCGGGCTAAGATTTGAATCATAAGACAAGGGTATAATGAACCCAATTTGAGTAGTGTATAAATGGAGTTTGAAACCCAATCAAGACATGAGAAGAGTCCTTGAGCAAAGGAAAGTCGGAAGCTACCCTACGAAGCGTGTTTTCAAGTGAGTTTGCACCACGTCTCAATTAAAATGAGTATAAGGAAAAATTTGTAAGGAATTTGGGAAAATTTCCTTTTTGAGAGTTTTAGATCTTTGAAATACCTTTCCAACGGTATATTATGGAGGTCAAACAGACATCTGTACAAAAAGTTATGCCCATTTTACTAAAACAGTGTTCTGTCGATTTATGGTGGAATCTACGGGTCGTAAAAATTATACGGGCCGTAGATTTAGGCCGTAAAACTGGTCCAGAAAGCCCAAATCACTGTAATTGATTTATGGTGGGATCTAAGGTCCGTAAAACTTTTACGGGACGTAAAATAGGGCGAAAAATGCGTCCGATAGCAATTTTAAAACTTCGTTTTAAGGCTTTTTCACTTCATTCTTCACACCCCCAAGCCCTAGAACGACCTTCTATTCTCTCCCATCATCAAGAACACCAAGGGAAGCCTATTATAATCATTCCAAGTCAATTCTAATACATATCCTTGTAATCTAGACAAGAAATCATCATTCCTAAACTAGGGTTTTCAAGAAAACCCATCTCAAGGTTCAAGAACTCAAGATTTTGGAAATCTTCTTCAAAGTTAAAGTATTTAATTCAAGTTTGGAGCATTACCAGGTATGTAGAGTTACTATCTACGTGTGAGAACATCATTGTTATTCCCCACGCCTCATAATCCATAAATTATTATTCTTTACAAAAACTAGGGTTTCTATACCATGCTCATGATAACCCTAGGTCCATGTCCATGATTATATTATGTATGAATTGTTATAATTCCATCATTGAGTTCTTAATATTTCTTTATGATTATTAAAAATATGTATAAAATAATCTATGAAAAATCCATATATCCCATTCCATGGGTTCATGCATGCTAATTTATGATATATTATGCCATTTTCAAGAAAATACTATACATGTTTTACAAGTTCATGCAAGCAATCTATAATTCATTATATCCATATACAAGCAAGTTATATTCATGAAAACCATGGGGGGCAAGTGCCACTTATTTTACATGTCCATGTTTTTGGGAGTTGCTTTAATTACCGAGGAGGGCTTCAGATAGCCTGAAACTACGTAGCCACCGTAGGATGAGGATCGCTCCACCCATGTCCCGGACGATCTCTCATAATGACTGGATCCTTTCATAATATTATTAAACCTCATGTCCCTGGCAAGGTATGAGTGTTCTGCTGGTAGGACGCAAGTACCTAATTACAATGTTTGCTATATTTACTCGCTCTCCCTACTCACGATATTTTACACATGTTATATTATGTATATGTACTCATGTTCATGATCATGTTTCACTCTCGCTCTCGTTATGTTATTTTCATGTCCCATGTTATTTCATTCAGTTGCTTTACATACCAGTACATTCAATGTGCTGACGTTCCCTTTTATTGCCCGGGGCCTCGCATTTCACGATGCAAGTACGGATTTACAGACGCCACATCCGCTCGCAGGGACGATTCGTATCGGCCATTGGTGAGCCCCATCTCATTCGGATTTAGTCAACTCTTTATTTAATGATTAGCTATGTATCTAAGGTATGTTGGGGGCCTTGTCCCAACAGTATGTTTTCCATGTTCAGACTTATGTTAGAGGTTTCATAGACTAGACAAGTCAGTTATGTCATGTCACACTTTCGGAGTCGTATAGCCATTTTGGCTCATTCATGTTATTTCCGCACTCATGTTTAGACAAGTATTTTGATTAAGTATTATGACTTATTGCATTTTGTAAAGGCTCATCATGCATTCACATTATATTCCGTTAATGTTATGCCTCATGATGATTCAGCAAGCCATGTGGTTCGCTCGGTCACATGCAGTAAGGCACCGAGTGCTGTGTTTCGCCCAGGCCATGGTTCGGGGCGTGACAGGGATCCCACAATTTTAGGCTTTTTTTAAGGAAAATAATCTAATTTTAAATGTGGGCTTAATTTTAGGATAGTACCAATCAACTCCTTCTTCTTTTTTAAAAGATTTCTGTCTCTCTCTCCCTCTCCTTCTATGATAGACACTATTTCCAGACCTAAAATTCATCTTCTCTCCTAAAATAAATTTTCAAACCAATATTACAGAGTATTTTTTATTACGGACCTATGTATTAATTATATATAAAAATTTGTTTGTATCGTTTTGAGATATGTGTGATCATTGTGTGTTTGAAATCTTTATATATTATATAAACTGTAGTTTTCAAAAATGTTGAAAACTAATGTATGTATGAAATGTGTATGAAATTTGCTATATATCATTTAGATATATACAGTACAATGTGTATGAAATGCGAATAAATTCGATATGAATTAGTGTATGAAATGGGTATGGAATATGGTTTGTATTAATCAGAAAACTTATTATACATATATACTTTCTCATAATCTATACATACTTTGATCAGATTTTATACAATTTCTATTTACTTTATCGTAATAAAAATATACATACAACGTTTACACATATTTCATACATAAAAATTATGACAAATTTATACAGTTATACATATTGCATACAAAATTTATACATATTTATTTTTTGGTGTATAAACTTTGTATGGAATCTGGTTTGTATCAATTACAAATTTATTATACATATTTTCTCAAAATTTATACATACTTTGATTATATTATATACAATTGAAATGTACTTTATCATAATCAAAATACACATACGATTTTTATACATGTTTCATATATACAAATTATAACGAATTTATACAGTTGTATATTGCATAAAAAAATTATACATATAGGTTTTCTGGTGTATGAACTTTGTACATAAAAATTACTGATTAGAATGGACTTTTTGAGTAAAAGTTGGAGAAAATTAGGGAACAATATCTCTTAATTTTGAATGGGGAAAGAAAAATGGATGAAATAAAAGAGAAAAGTTGAAGAAAATCAGGGAACAATATCTCTTAATTTTGAATGGAGAGAGAAAAGTGGATAAAATAAGGAAAACAGTTTATTTAATGTGTTTTATTTACTTCTTTTTAATTTACCTGATTCGTATAGATTTTGTAACAAATCTATTGATATATTTTGTAAACTGAAAAGTATCGTCATGTTCTGTAAATATACCCACTTACTATGTACATATATGTTTTTTGCCCTTAATTTTTTTAGTACATTTCACGTAGTCTTATAACTTTATGAATTATTTCCTTTAAGATTTTTGTGCGCTCTAAAAAAAGATATATAATAATTTTAATCACAACTCTCATTAAATATTATATTTAATTAATAATTCATTAGTTAGACATTAAAAATATATTTAGATTTTTCAATAAATAATAAGAGTATCGATTTTTCTAAAACATCAAATATTTTGAAACAAATTTCTTGTTAATATTGGGAGCTCATGGAATAGTATTATACACAATTTTCCTTTTCAATAATATACTATTTTAAATTAGATAAACTCATCTGGACTAAGATATTTGTTAACTTTTAAGTCCCGAAGAAATTATATTTAAAATATTTTAACTTTTATTATTGGTACTTTCAATTTTCAATAAGCTTTTATACATCAGGAATGTATTCATCAAAAATACGGATTTGACATGTGGACGACTCAAGAAACGAAATGTGGCAATTTGAGTCTAGTCAAATCCAACTTAGCCAATATAACTCCGATCAGAGTTCGAGGTTACATCGGGTAACATCCTCCGAATATGATTTCAGAACCGGTGCATATGGGGTGATTTACATAACTCCGGATTAAGGCGTTAGGTAGGTCATCTGTGACCAGTCGTAATAAGCTTCACCAGATAATGGGTTCTAAAAAATCAGAGATTCACTTCGGTGGTTGTTTATCCATGTACGTAACAGACTCAATGTGCAAATAATGATCATTATGGGCAGCTTAATACGCGGGAGACATTACTTAGGGCCGGACTATAAATATACCCCTTTCTCTCACGTGTAACCCATATGATTTTCATCATCACTATTGCATAAGTTCATACTTTGTAACAAGAAAGAAAACACTTACTTTTTTTACCAGACTGACGACGCAAGGCACAACTGAATAAGAATTTCTCCACTCTTTTTCTCTATTATTTTACAGTGTGTTCTTAGTTGTTATTATCTTCACTAGGAACCTCAACCCTAACAGTTCAGATACATCGCGATGGTTGAAGGACAGTCTCCAGGAGTTCCAGGCTAACACTTGGAATGATGCTATCACTGGTATAGTACCAAGCTTCGGATAGAGGAGGTCATGTTGTCATTATTGCTTCCTCTAGTAAGGATTAATGGTCGATACCATGAGATACCCAAGAATGTGTTTGAAGCTGATTGTAGAAGTTCGAGGAGTCAGCTCAAACCCTATTCAGTGCCAACACGACTAGGACTAACAGGAAACCAGAGCAACCAAGAGATAACTGAGGATTCAAGAGAAAGAATAATGAAAACTTTCGATGCAAATGAGTTTGTCCTAAGATTGGCGTTTATAACTTCATTTATCAAATTTTCCAAGAAAATCCAAACATTTTATGTGACTTTCATGGAAACCATGGGCACCAAACCAAAAATTGCAAACACTTGTAGTTTGAAGTAGCTCAGTTGATCAAGGATGGACATCTCAAAGATTCCTCGACGACCAGGCGTAGCAAAATTTCTACAAGAATAGGACCAACGAATAGCCTCCTTGACCACTACCACCAAAACATACAGTTAATGTGATATTTGGAGGAGCAGAGGTCAGTAGATTCATATACACATAGCTAAAAAGAGAAAAGAACTAGGGAACCAATCAATATGGACACTTATGAATAGCTGTTGGCTCAATAATAGTTGTTGACTTTATAATGATGTTTTGATGATTTGATAAACAATGTAGCCAAAGACAATCAAGAGAGATATAAGGAAGGAATTTGAAGAACCAGAAGTCCAAAAAGATCTCCAATGGATTAAGTGAAGCAGTCACAATATTAGAGGAACTTCTCAAAGGAATCGATCCTTATCTCACAATACTGGAGACTGCCAAAAAGTTATTTGATGCCAACTGGGAGGAAATAGATTATTGAGTCATTCCTATTCGATGAATGGTTGGATTTCAAGTTATGAAAATATTACCATAAGTTGATCAACATGGAATTAGCATTGAAGTAGGAAAGAAAGCCAATGCGCATACAAAGAAAAAAGAAAGATCCAAGTCAAATGAGGATTGGTTTTCGGGTACAGTTATGAAATTCATACTTGGTTGGATTCGACAAGACAAGGTGGAAACTACTTCTATATAAACGCAACGCGAACAAGCTTTGGAGGTTAACCATAACCATAATCATAACATTCCAACGTGAGGCCAGAGTAAGCGGAGTCAACACCTAGTCTTAAGAAGAGCCAACTCATATCAAAAAAGAACCCGAGCTTATCAAGATTTATCATTAAGTTCTTTAGTTGAATAGTTAGGTTCTTCTTGTGGTTCCATCTATTTACCTTTGTGAGTATCGTGTAATAGGTGTTAGTTTGTAACAAATTGTAAGGGACTTCCTTGACTGGATAGAGTGATTGAAGTATTGTGTATTAAGAGGGTAGATGAGGGAGTGTTAAGGAAAGTTCCTTTGGTATTACAAGGAAGATCATAAGCCTTAAACTGCTCGAGTTTAGTGAAGTTCGAAAAGTCTTATAAGAGATAGGTCGTGGTTTTGCCTCCCTTGAGCAAGGAGTTTTCCACACAATTTTTTTTGTGCTGATTTACTTATTCCACAGATTTACCTTATTGCATAGTTGCTCAAAGAACCTGATTCTTTGAGTGTATAGGTAGTAGCCTGATCCTAACAAGTGGTATCAGAGCTAGATCATTCTATAAAGGCTAGAACCTTGAATAATGACTGCACCTCCAGTAGTACAAGAAGGCCAATCAACAAAGAGACCACCATACTTCGATGCAGAACACGATGAATGGTGGAAAATAAGAATGATAGACTTCATCATATCCTAAGACATCTGCCCATGGGAAACTATTCAGAATAGAACTAAAGAATCTGACCCTATGTCAATCACTTAGATGGCTAAAAACAATGAGGAAGGAAGCGAGGTAGAGGTTAGAGCCAAAAATCTCTCCTTATGCAAAAGATCAGTTCCAAGGAGCATACAAAGATACTCTCTTCTACAACAACAAAAGAAAATGTGATATGCTACAAGAAATTCATATGCTAGACCGATTTGATAATGAGGCAGAAAAAGGTGTGTCAAAAAAGCTCACCAAGATAATTGTAATCAGCCCTCAATAGAAGATGTAGATGACCTTGTGGTAACGACGCTCTCAGCGGTCTAAGTTATTTGACCTATTCATGTTTTATTTATATTGCTTTGGGTTGGACTTTCCTTCATGAATGCCCTTATGTAGTTTCATTCAGTTATGCTTTATCATACGAATGATATTCCATGGTATTCATGACCTTTTTGTGGCACTACATTTCAGGATGCAGGTTTGCATACTCAGGGCGTCAGGACTCCACGTTAGGGTTTCTGCACACTTCAATTTTTGGTGAGCTTCACCTGATAATCGGGACACATTTCTTCATTTAGTATTTCTATTTGTTTTGGGTCTACAGGGGCCTTGTCCTGGTAACTTTTGCTACTCATGATCATGTCTTAGAGGCTACATAGATTAAGTTGTTCAAGTTATGCAAATGTTGACATTATCCTATTTTGAGTTATATCTCATTGTTCTAGACTTGAAGTAATCATTTATGAATGGAATTATTTTTAAAGACTTTATATTATGAAACTTATCTCATGTTATCCTATACATGTCGTAAGTTCATATGTTCATGTAGAGTTGGTTTGCTCGATCAAGTAAAGGTATCGGGTGATGGTCCGTCCTGCCATGGTGTCACGACCCATTTTGGCACAAGTCGTGCGGGCACTTACCTTTCCCACCTCGATAAGGGAACCCTTAACCCAACGACAAATAAAGACATAAATAATTAAATCGAGCAATGGAATAGAATAAATATTTAAGTCTCACGATAATATATATATATATATATATATATATATATATATATATATATATATATATATATATAGAGAGAGAGAGAGAGAGAGAGAGAGAGAGAGAGAGAATAGTGCGGAATAATAATAATACCCCCAGGGTCTAGTCTGAGTAATACAAGAGCATCTAAAGGGAATAAATACATGTCTGGAATAATAATACATAAAAGTATCTATGTCTCTGGATACGAATAAGACATAATGATAGAAAAGTCTTCAAGGCAGCGAACGGCCGTGCTCACCGTGGAAACTCGAAGATAATGCTGAAGTGACTATCAGCCACGCAAGAGACGGCGTATCCAACTCCGATACTCGCATTCATAAAGGAATGCGACAGTGCACGTTAGTACAAAACAACAAGATCGGTAGGCATCATCGACCGACTAAGCATAGCTAACGCAATTTAGGCAATAAACCCAGATAGACAGATAAACCAACAAGTATAAATCAAACATAATCGAAGCCAAGTATGTGTCATTGCCTAAATAGAGCATCTAATCCCAAATGTGCCAAGTCTCAGTATATCAAGTTCGAATCCAACATCACAAGTACAACACCAAAATATCTCAAAGTAAGCCATGATGCAATGCAATAATGTATGGATGCAATGTAATGCCATGCAAATGCTGTGTACACATGTACTCCGGATGGAAATATCGACATCTCAGTAGCATAACCGTATGACTCGCGAAGTTTAAGTGCCACCCGTCTCGGATCTTTGCCCAACAGACAGACGGGATCCCGGATCTTTACCCCCGGGGGGTTATTACCGGCACCACTCTGGGGGACCTACAAAGTCCATGCACTCACTCAATCCATGATTCTGGAATGAACATCGAATATCGGACTCTCACGTCACTCAAGTAAAAATCGAGCCCAGCTTATCAAAGCGTTTCATCAAGTATCATCAGTATCTCAACAAAATATCATGAAGAATGAGAGTGCATGCAATGCATGTATCCACATAAATTATCATGCTCAATATCACAAGTACCAATAATGGGTACGCCAACAGTATATCCGAATCACAAGTACCAATAGTGGGTACGCCAACAATATATTCGAATCACAAGTACCAACAGTGGGTACGCCAACAATATCATAATCAAGATGGAACAACAGATGCCAATATCTACTAACAACACGTGGCATCAAGCCAACACAATAGAATAATCAATCACAACACAACGGGATGGCTGGTCCAAACACACAACATGGCCCAACCAAAGACAATATCCATCCCAACTTCATACCCGAAGGTTCACATGCTTTCTCCGACGATATAATCTAAATATATAACTCGCTATGCGAAGTCTCACCAAAGATAAGCCATAACCTACCTGGATGGCCGAACAACAACACCCACAAATCACTCTATCGCCTTCCCCTTCCGCTGAGCCTCAAGATCAATAAAATCTAGGCATAATCGAAATCTAGATTAGAAATCATGAAGAACAATACTAATATTTCCATCATTCAATTTAGGTCAATTCTAACACTAGAATTTGGGAAAAACGGACCCACAAGGTCAAAATGGAAAATTCAGATGCAAAATATCAATTTAAGCACTAGATGATCATAACCCAACCACTAATTGCTAAATTAACTCATAGATTTACCCAATTTCGAATTTGAAGCAAAACCCCCAATTTGGGTATAAACCCTAACTCTTTGATTCCGAAATTCAACACTAATAATTAAAGATATATGATTAACAACCTTAGAACCTCAAAAACTAGCATAAACCCCATCAATTTTACCATTTATAAGCCTAGACAGAACATTCTTTATCTCCACTTTTATCTTCCATTACTAAGGAAAAAAGTAATCTATGATGATTAGGATCAATGAAATAGAAGAGGGATAGCAAGATTTACCTCCAAGAGTATATCCTTAAATATCTCCAAGAACAGTCCCCAAAAGCTCTAATTTCGAAGTCGAAATAAATGAGGGTCTAAAGGCTTATTTAAATCACACTTAATGAAATAAAAGCCGCAACGGCAGCGCCGCTACAGTGCCCACTAGGCCGCCCTAGCGGTCTGGGACAAACATACTTGGCCACCCCAGCGGCCATCACACCGCAACAGCGGCGCCGTTGGGATGGCACTGGTGCCGCCAATGAGGGCACCAGGTACCAGAAATCCCCACACTTTTCTAAGTCTCGATCGAAATCCCGAACCACTCCCGAGGCCATCTGCTCACAAACCACATACACAGACCCATACAAAAATACGCTACGAACGTACCCGCGGGCTCAGAATTTTCGACGGAGGTCTCGTCGACCGAGTGAACCGCCGATACCTTAATTCCAATTTCCCAACCCAAGTCCTAAAATGCA
This sequence comes from Lycium ferocissimum, assembly GCF_029784015.1. Lineage (NCBI taxonomy): Eukaryota > Viridiplantae > Streptophyta > Magnoliopsida > Solanales > Solanaceae > Lycium > Lycium ferocissimum. The sequence continues at coordinate 35,186,440 of NC_081346.1, forward strand.
TCCGAGTGCATTGGGAACTGAACCAGATATACACACAAGTTCTAAACGACCATCCGAACTTCTCGACATCGACGGATTTTCGAAAAAGGTCCGTTTACCCAAAAGTCAACTTTGGGTCAACTCTTTTTCACTTTTAGCCTGTATTTCACAAAAGTTGTCCGAATTCGGTCTAGACACCTCGGGAAGTGTGCCAACTGTTCCCTCGGATCAAAAGTGAGCTAATCAATGCTCAAAAAAGGACAAAATTGCCGGAAGGACTATAATGACCAAACGGGTCGTTACACATGGTTTGGGGCATGACACAAATTGTCAAGCCAGGAGAAAAATCCTGATGATGATATCCTTACCAATAATTACAATAGTACTAAGTGATGGAAGTAAAAAATCAGTGGCTTCTGCAACTGGGGTTCTAGCTGCTTATCCTGCTATTGGCGCAGGAAATTATGAACTGGCTAGGTGTTCTAGAACCAAGAACACTCAAAGGTTCAAGAAGAACTACAACTTAGTGTGTGAGTTCTATAAATTCAAAGTCCATGGTAAGGAAAATTGTTATAGATTGGTAGGCTATTCTCCAGACTTTATGTCAAAATAGAGAGGGATAACAGGAAAAACAGCAACCTATGATGTTCTTGGTGAAGCAATCTTTGAAGGTCATGCTAGTGATTCTCAAACTAAGATTGGATATGGTCACAACATATATGCTCCAAATATGGGATCACAAGTTCCAACTGATGAAGGCTCAAAGATTCAAAATGTGACACATCAGGTGAATCAAGTGGGAAGTAGTCCTTTTATTAGAGATCAATATGATAAGATCTTACACATGCTCAATCAAGGCACTGCCTCTACTTCTACTGCATCAACAAATGTAGCAAGTATTGACAAATACATGGCCATGCTAAGCTCCAACAGTCCTGACTGGATCATTGACACATGGAGCTACCGATCATATGGCTTCAGACCTTGAATTACTAAACAAAGACACTATAAATGGGACTGCTAATACAAAAAAGATTTACTAGTCCAATGGTGATATATCTCATGTCATACATACAAGCACCAACACAAATTCACAGAGAAGCACTATCTCTAATGTGTTTCACGTGCCTCAGTTCAAATATAATTTACTTTCAGTTTCAAAATTAACCAAAAAATTACAGTGGTTTGTTTCTTTGTTTTCTAGCTTTTGTGTTTTTTAGGATCTCTTCACTAGGAGGGTTGAGATTGTGTTGTATCTACAGTTGAATCAACATGCTTATAATGGAAGGAGTATCAGCCTAGCTATTCAGAATTATGAGAGAGTCTACAATGTAGATACAAACTTGCGGCATAAAAGACTTGGACATAGCTCTTCCATAGTCTTGAATAAAAAATTTCCTAGTAGTTTACAGAATATAAAACAGTCATAGACAACCTTTTCAATCTAATAGTATTAGAAGTTTTACATGTCTTGACATGATTCATGTAGATCTTTGGGGACCTTATACAATTTCTACGTTTGATGAAAACAAGTTCTTTCTAACTATTGTGGATGATTTCTCCAGGCTAATAATTTTTCTACTAAAGCAAAATTCTGATGTATGTGTATGTCCACAACACTGCTTTTATCTTATAAAAACTCATTTCAATAAGACCATTAAAATTATAAGAACTGACAATGGTACAAAATTATAATATGTTTAAACAACTAAGAATAATTCATCAAAACTCCAAAGGTCATTAAATACAATTGATCAATTTTTCCTTTCCCCTACAATTATTTATTTTTTAAATATTATATCATCCATTTATATGTTGTTACATCTATTTAATTTATTAGACGTAGAAATCTTATGTGATCATTTGATTTCTCTCCCCCGATAAGTTTTTTTTTTTTTTTTAAGCCCTTTCTTCCTACTCAATATTATCAATCATCGCTTATGACATTCAAGGTCTTATAATGGATAAAAGAGGACCTATCTTTATGTTTTAGTTGTTTTTAGTCCCTTGATGATGATCAATATTATTGATGAGAACATCTAAGTTGGAGGGTAAGTTTATTTTCTTTTATTCCACCTTTTACAAGTCTTCTTGCTTATTCACCTTACTCTATTAGTTTTTTCTTTTTTCTTTCCAGCATAAGACTGTAGTTCTGTAGCAGTGCTCATTGTAACTGGTCTTTATTCTGTTCTATGGAAAAAAATATGAGTATTACGCGAAGAAAATTTATGAGGCAATATCAAAAAAAAGAAAAGAAAAGAAAAGAAAAGAAATAGCAAGAACAATCAGGTAAAGATCCAAAAGACGTTTGCATATCAGACATTTAATAATCAATTTATCTGTTCTTCAATGATTTCAAACTGCTACGTCTAATTTCTTGTATAATCATTTATTTAATTTATTTGAAATTTTATAATTTCATGTTAAATGCATATTTGGTTTCCTCTGTTAATTTTATACGTTAGTATATGACGTTGAACATTCAATATGACATTTCTATTTCATTCATATTATTGATGTTGTCAAATGTTTACGTAGAAACTTTTGAATCTAACTGGAGAAACTTTTTTATTTTATATGCATAAACACAAAAAGTAAATTTGTTTTTATTTCGAATAAATTTACATAAAGTAAAGTTTAAATTCACTAATTTCCTAGTGGTAAATCAAAACTCTATCTGTAACTCATTTCTGCAAACTTTCCCCGGACTTCAATGCGTTCGTTTTTCTGTAATGGACTTCTCCTTAAAATCTCAAAAAAATTTAAATTTTCCTTTCAAGATCTTTTCCTTTAAATGACTCAAATCTTTCTTTGAAAAATACATTTTTTTTGTGAATTCTGTATCTTTCTCAAACACTTTCCTAATCTAAATTAGTAAAAAATGTTAGCTCAAAAGATGATCTATGTCATACAATAAGTAGATGGAATATTGTTTTCCATCCAAAAGTTAACAGGTCGTCAGGAATTGACCAAAAATTATATCACACTTTTCATTGAAGTGACACCTAAGGTTGTTAAGGCTTCCATAGATGGCAAAAATAATTTTTATATTCTTAAAACTGGATTACTTTTACTCTAGCCATCAACAAACATTTTACTACAAAATTCAACAAGCATTTTAAGAGGGATTAAGTTGATTAGCATGAATTTGTCTTCTTTTTAGTATTATTTTTTTTTTTTTATTTTTTTATTTTTTTTTAATAAAAAAGTTAGGTTTTGTAAATATGGTAAATCATACCGTTCAATTACTCGGATGAAAAATTTGTAAATGAAGACGACTGGACTTTTCGTGTCTCGAAATCTTTTCTATTTGTCACTAGCAGTTCACAATGTAAAGGCAATTACACAGTCTGACTTTCTACGAGTAGTAATTATGTGCAACAGTAATTGATGCCCATAGAGGATCACGGAATTTTTTATTATATTTTTATGGGGATTTTAATGCAGTCAAAATTAATAACAAATTATTTTCAAAGGTAAAAATTTAAATGAGATATGATATACGGTTCCATTCTTACTGTCACTCACTCACTCACGCAATAAAAATATTTATGTGTTTTCCCCCTAAATGAATAGATCAACACGTGAGAAGATGTACTGCAATTTTAAAAAGAATAAAAATAAAAAATTTGTTTGAATGATTAATTCGGATTATCGCACTGACTTAATTGTCGAGGTCACGATGATTGGATCTCGTCTAAACTTGTAATAACAATAATTAAAGTTTATCTTGGGAAAAATTATTATTCTCTTTAGTAATATTATTTTTGTCTTCGGTCACTATTATCGTCTGAAGTTGTACACATTCAACTAAGTCGGCATCACCTTTTTTTTACTAACATGGTAGTGTTCAAACAACATTAGTTCTTCGAATATATCAAATATTCAGCTTAATTATTTTATTAATTAGATATTTCAACTAAATGTGAATATAAGCGCAACGTGACTTATGATTGCAAATGTTTTACGTCTTATAAAGATTTTACCTTGTCTTTAAGAAATTGTAGCCTACTTATTTTTACCGATACATACATATTAAGAAATTTTCTTCGAATTAAAGTAGTATTTTGTAGAAACAATGCAAAAATTGGATTCTTGAATATGAACCGCTTATTTGTTGTATAAGAAATGTGTTTTCTTTCAAAATTTTATGAATTTATCTAGTTATTTAGTTGTCACAACTGATCGTTGTTATCTTTTTGTGTATCTTTTTTTTTTTAAGCAAGAATTATTTAATTTTTACTCCTCAAGGCTAATTGTTTCAAAAGGGAGGATATTGTGTAGTTCTTTTACTATTTTATCAATTTGATTTATTTATTTGTTCTGTTAATCAGGTTAATTTCTCAATATTTTTAGTCATTCATATGCCTTTTTTTCAGCACGTTGACTATTCCTATAAATTGATCAATTAATATTTACTTTATTGTCGGCAAATTATTTATCCGATTCAAAAAGTGTTCATGAGTAACATTACAGTGGCCAAGATATATTCAACTAAATCAGTAAAGTCGAAATTTCTGTTGTATAAGCATGTGAAATATCACGTTTGAAATTAAAATAAATACTTTTTTGTTATAAAATAATAAAGCAAGAACAAGAATATTTGTAGAGAAGGAGAGAAGAGAGCAATTCTTTATTTCTCTTGAGGGATTGATTTACAATGAAGGAGAACCTCTATATTTATAGGGAAAAAGTGACTTGATCCCAAAGTCACTAACCCTAATATTTCTCCTAAAGATAGACATCCACAATAATAAATAATATTTATAACACTCCCCCTTGAATGTCTATTTGATAGATAATGTGCCTCGTTAAAACCTTACTAGAAAAAATCCAGTGGGAAAAATTCTAGTGAAAGAAAAAGAGTACACATTTCTAATAATACGCCATTTGTTTGCCTCATTAAAAACGTTACAAGGAAAAACCCAGTGGGACAAAAACCTTGAAAAGGAAAAAGAGTACAACGCGTATTAACTCCCCCTGATGAGAACTTCAATCCAAAAACTTGAATCTTCACATCTCAATCTTGTGCACCATCTTCTCGAAAGTTGCAGTTGGTAGAGACTTGGTAAATAAATCAGTCATATTATCGCTCGAACAAATCTCTTGCACGTTGATATCACCATTCCTTATGGAGCTCGTGTGTGAAGAACAACTTTGGTGAAACATGCCTTATGCTTTTATGAATCCTCTCTTTAGTTGGGCTATGTATGCTGCTGCATCTTCAGTCTTTGGATAGAATTGTATTGGTATATAATATTATTGAAATCACTTCGAGTACATTCCTGACTTGCTTTATAAACAGATGTTATCTTTATATGACTTGACTGTCATGTAGAACAATATCATATGACTATAATACCTCATCGTCATAGCAAAATATACAAATGCATCAATTGCATAAAGATATGGCACTTCAGGACCAAAAAATTCTGCAAGTTTCTCATTTCAACTTCTTTCAACAGATAATATACTACTTTTGAGAATTCTTCAAGAGTTTCAATAATATTCAAGTAATCAACTTGCACCAACAATATGACATATTTTGATTTTCACAAAGACGTAAGGATAAATAGAGTCATTTGTGCCCTTAGTCAGTGAATATTCATTAAGGTGATAAAATCGCGTTCACCTTGCCTAACTTAATTCATATAAGAATTAGGGAAAAGACATGTTTTAACCCCTGAACTTGGCACGAAAACTCACTTTAGCAACTAAACTTAACTTCTATTTTTTTACCCCCCTTAACAACTTACGTTTCAATTATTTTCCACCCCAAATGCTGACGTGGCAAAAAAAAAAAACATAAAAAATTAAGAGAGTGAAAAATAAAAAAAAAGTGGACTTGGCAATCGTAGCTAAAATTTCCATGGCTGCTCGGTTGGTTTCTTTTCATCATTGATGTGTTAATGTGATTGAAGAAGAAAGGAGAGAGGGTGGATTTCCATGGCTTCTTGGTTGGTTTCCACCGTTTCTTCTTCTTCTTCCCCCCCTCCCCCCCCCCCGCCACGATCGCTTCTTCTTCACCCCCCCCCCCCCCCCCCCCCCCCCCCGGCCACACACCTTCTTCTTCTTTTTCTTCCGCCCGCCCCCACCCCACCCGCCACGCCCCCCGCCTCTCACCCCCCATCCTTCTTCTTCTTCTTCACAAATCCCTTTTTCTCTCTATATTCTCATCATTTTTTTCTTTTCATTTTCACCATTTTTTTGTTTCTTGATTTAGATTTTGTTTTCTTTCAAAAATAAAGTTATGGAAGAAATGGGTTTGTTAATAATAATACTAATAATGGCCAACAATAACAACCAAAACAACTAATTTGAACGAATTTAAGTGTAAGTGGGACTAATGGTGGTGGAAGAAATGGGTTTGCTAGAAATGGTGGTGGTTGTGGATGTGGGTATTTTGATTCTCTTTCAAAAATAAAGTTATGGAAGAAATGGGTTTGCTAATAATGGTGGTGGAAGAAATGGGTTTGCTAATAATGGTGGTGGAAGAAATGGGTTTGCTAGAAATGGTGCTGGTTGTGGATGTGGGTTAAAGATGGTGGTGGTGATTTTTTTTTCTTTTAAGGAATTTGATGAAATTTGGTGGGGAGATGATGGTGGTGGTGGTGGGTGTGGGTTAAAGATGATGGTGATGATTTTTTTTTTTAAGGGCGTCGTCCAATTTTTTTGCGGCGGCGGCGGCGTGAGGCGGCGGCGGCGGCGGTGGCGATAGCAGCGGCATGGTGGTTGATAAAAATAGGGTGAGGATGAGGAGAAAGAAGAAGAAAGAGAAAGAAAAAAAATAATAACAGAAAAATAAAAAATGATATGTTGGTAATTTTGACATGGCAATGACATGGCAACGACGTGGCAATGATGTGGCATTGAAGTGGCAATGACATGGCGCGAGTGTAATACACCTCCCATTGTGAGAGTGGTATTATTTTTTTAGGGTGGAAAACAATTAAAACGTAAGTTGTTAAGGGGGGTAAAAAAATAGAAGTTAAGTTTAGTTGCTAAAGTGAGTTTTCATGCCAAGTTCAGGGGTTAAAACATGTCTTTTCTCTAAGAATTATGAACAAATTTCTACAACTTGTATATGCTTCAGGCATTTAAAATTGTTCAGGAATTTTCATATAATTTTGTCAAGTAATTCATATAGGCTGTGACAACATCTATTTCTATTTAAATATGTGACATCTTCCGGTGTCTGGACAACAGGTCCAATAAGCTTTACGCTTACCAAGATGCGTCATTTCAGTTGATAATAATTTCTACATTAGCATGCTTTAATAGACGTAGAATTTAGATCCTCACAATCTTTTACAATATTGCGCTATATTGTACCAAAGATATCGTCGACGATATATCATTTGTATCGGTTCGCAATGTGACACAACTTATTGAGATCTCATCACTTTCATTATTTTAGGTACCTAAACCTCTCATAAGGTTTCATGAAGTGTTATGTCGTGTGCTCTTCAAGAGCACATTGTCTCCTTATTATGACCATTTTCTCCTCGCCCCTTTCAAGGATTATTTCTTTTGGAACCGATTGATCTACCATGCTTCATGCATGTTGTATACTTTGTCCTTCAGGGACATTAATATTAATAGGAGCATTTTGCAGCTGAAATATGAAAGTAGTTTTGGGTCAACAAATGCTTCTAGCATTTAACTTGAATTACTTTTTGAATGAGGATCATACTAATAATAATTCATAACATATTTCTCAGCTGCTTATCTCCCCCTTATGTTAGAAAAACTAACATATATCCCATTTTCTTCGGGGGAATCCATCTCTGTGCATCATGGTAGATTAATTAATCATATACCACACATAAAAAATTGTTAGATGGAAATATCTGCTGTCACACCCTAATTTTCGATAGGGCATGATGGGCACCCGACCCTTACTTAGGGCCGAGTGAACCCGCTGACCGTCATAATACTCATAATCATACTGGGCCCGCAAAACCCGACACAAGTACATAATGAAATTTTTTTTCCGAAAACAAACATGCCTTTCATCTTTGTCAAATCAAATAAAACTAGCATCGTATGAAATCTGTAAACATCTGAAGTTCGCAACATAATGCATAATAATACATCGGCTTACATAGCCGCATACAAAACTGACATATCATACACACGACACTGTCTGCAAAGTCTCTACCGTAACTTCAGATACCATACAAAAGCACTTGACTCGGCGAAAGACCTCGAGGAAATGGAGCTCGCCAACCCAGGCCGGAACATCTTCTCGCCGACATCACCTACTCATCCGTGGTACCGCGCGGCATGAAACGCAACCCCCGAAGAAAGGGGTCGACGAAATATGTACCGAGTATGTAAAGCATGAAATACGAAAACGAAGTCATAACCGAAGTAAGGAGTACGTAAAGCAAGCATAACAACCGTAAAACCAAAGTGCTTGCATCTGAAGTACAAATCATACATAAGCGGTACAGAAGACAAATATGATAATCAGAATGCCAAAATGTTTACTCCTGAAATACCATTCATGCATATCCATGTCATGTATCATATCCGACCCATAATGGGACTGGGTGACATAAGTAAATGATCATCATATACATACCGTAACACATCATAACATCCTGACCGATCGTATGAGATGCCATTAACCGATGTGGGATTGCCCTAAACCAATGTGGGATTGGCCTAAACCAAAGGTGGAATTTGCCTCACCACTGGGTTTGCCTTACCACCGGCTCTGATTCCACTGATCATATTCCAGAATCCATACATATAACATATAACGTAGCATATATACACAGTACCCGGCCGAAAGGGGCTCGGCGTACCGGACACATCATAACACCATAATATATACACGGTTCCCGGCCAAAAAGGGGCTCGGCGAACCGGACACATTCTACTCCAGAATACAGCATAGTGCGCACAATAACATAACGGCCCGGACTTGGCGAGAGATGTAACAACGTAATGCACGAGTAGAATCGTGAGTAACCAAATACAGTTTAAAACATTTTCAAAGACTCAATAGGTTAATCAAAATGAACCATCATTTATAAGCCAAAACAGTAGTCAAATCAGGTTTTTCTTCCGAATATCACTCGGGAACATATCAAACCGAACTTCAGAAACCATAGTTACGTATCGGAATCATAAGCATACGAATCATCATTTCAGACTCAACAAATAAATATATAATCATACTCGGGGGTCGAAAAGATAGTCATATTAAGTTCTTTCAAAAAGTCGTTAGCACTATACAAAGGAAAGTCGCGGGACCCACGGACGAGCGTCAACCCCACCCGGGCCCGCCTATGAAAATTAAAGTCATCATACGTTAGAGAATCATTTACGAGCATATCAAAGCAATCCGGTTCGTCTATGAAAGTTACGGACGTTCGTAGTTACGAGAATCTTTTACAACAAAATCTCTTTATGCGCAAATTTTGAAATCCAATCATACGGAAGACATAAGGATCATAATCCGACCACATTAAAATGCGAACATCAAGAAATGAATAAGACTCATATGTATGCTCGGATCACAGGAATGGAATTGCCCCAGGACTCGTAACGTATCATAACTTAGCCATATCTAAGACATGCCAAAAGAAGGAAAGGTAAGCTTTACATACCTCATTTGCTTCCTAGGCTAATCTAAACTCAAGTCTCGGCTGCTCAAAATCTACAATAAGGTCATTAAGTACCAAACATTAGCCATAAGCACTTAAGAATCCAATCCCAAGCCATCACTTTATTTAGAAATTTGGGCGCAAGATTTCCCCTATAAGTTCAACAACCCCGAGAATTCAACTCGGCCAATATTATCAACAACAATACCAACAACCATTCCAACAACATCAATAATGAATTCGAAACGCATTCTAACATTACTAACTCCTTTCTACATAATTCGACGACATTCCGTAACATGCAATTCAACCACATTCTTTCAAGCTAACATCAACGCTCACAAGTTCAAGTACTAATCCAAGATCATTCAATCAAGATTAAAAAACATTTCAAACAATCCGCACAATGATCGAAACAACCCAACCATTATACCATGGAACCCGAAACCTTCCACTTCCATAGGAACCACGACAACACATTTCTTTCTTCAAAATTCATAAACTAAACCAACAATCCACACGATTAACAACATAATTCTCATAATTATAGAAACTACATTAAAATTCCATAAGCTTCTAAAAACAGCCCATGACAATTACAACCTCAACTTGGATCATGAAATCTTCATTTTACATCATGAAATTCACAACAACAACAACCAAAACATACTAAATAGAATTAGTCCTTCACTTCTACACACACGCACCTATTCGGCCAAGCTCCAACATCCATATTTTTATGAATTTCATTCATTTCTACACTCCACAACATACACAAACCATCCATAACATATGAAAAATAAGATTAAACCTTACCTTTTTCACCCACTTCTTCACACGGCTAGGCTTGAGAACTTCAAGAACAAACACTCTACTTGCTTCAACAATCATCCCATGTTAATAAGGACCTTCCAATTGGTAGGAATGCTAGGAAAAATAATTTTTTTTGGTGAAGATTTTTGGTCTTCCATTTTTTTTCTCATGGCCGAATGGCCTTCATGTTTTTCTCCAAGGTTCTCAACTCTTCTAAGGGGTGAAGATGATGAATAAAGATGAATTAGTCATCTTCCTATGCTTATATAAATGACACAAGTGTACCATGGCCCACACCCACACATGGCCACATATGGCCATTTTCATGAAATATTAAGTTTCCAAAATTTCACTTCTAGCCCTTAATTTTCATGAAATGCTTAACTTTTCATAATCCACTTTTAACCCCAAATTTTCCTTATTCCAAATTTACCCTTAACACTCCATACCAATGAAAAGATGAATATGCAACTTGTGCATTAAAACAAAATCAACAAAAACCGGAAATTGAAAGTCTGTCCATAACTTGTCGCAGCCTTAAAATATTTTTTCGAAAAAAGGTATTTCAACGTACAAAATACGGGATATAACATCTGGTTCCTAACCCTGAACCAATTGTGAGGGGAGAATTTATCATAATTTATTGGTCTGAAGCATATAAGTGTTGTTGTGTGCAATATATCATATTTCAGACCAACACATGAAGCTTTATTCTCATAAGCAATGGTTTAGCTATTTATCGGAGGCATTCAGTGCCAAACCAGCTTGGATATAATCCAGCATTAACAAGATGAATTATCTTGATTACATAATCTGAAAATTGTGCTCTCAACTCAATTATTTTGAGCAAGCAATTTTGTAAAGGTCAAACTGCAGGTTGACAATAAACGCACATGTGACCATCTCATTGATGCATCTATTTAAGATATCACATAACAGGTGAACGAGCCCATATTCACCTTTTATATTTTTTCAGAATTTGGGGAATTCAATCCCAACATTTGCCAGTATAATCATCTTCTCATAAGAATAAGCAACAAAAATAAATTCTTGAAGAATCTTCTAGTTCTTCAATATATGCCAAATACTCAATTTTCACATCATATTTGAATTGGGATGGTCAAACGGCTCATGCCGACTAATAAAATTATTTATACTAGTAAACTTCAGGTTTACCATACCATGTGCTATATGTTTTAGTAAACTTTTGGTTTACTATGACATGAATTATTTTTTGCATCAATAAACTTCTAGTTTACCATGTGATTCATCATGCTTATATTTGTGTGGTACAATTTGGAGAATAAAGAGGGTAACCATTCATATACATATTTCTTACCCACTATAATTTTCAAGATATTTAATCCTCCAATCATTTATAGCTTCAATATGATAGCCATTTACTTTAGTAAACTTCGGGTTTACTACAACTTGTGTTTCAATCATAACGCCTTCGTATATTACAATCTAAAACGAATGACATAGTACTATATAATCTCTTCTGGAGCCTTTAATTTATTCTCCATAATCACATATTGTTTGGACACTACTAGTATTATGATCTTCTAGATAAATAGTCAGCTCTTCTGGAGCCCTTAATTGCTTTTGTACTATCAAATATATTTTAGATACTGCTGGCATCATAAAAGAAATTTTAGTTAAACACTACTGGTGTCGTGACAAAAAAAAGGTTACAACCAAATGAATATCATAATGACATTCTTAAATTCATACATGAGAAAATGTAAACATTAAGTTATACAGTCTTTGGTACTTCTATCATCAACTTATATGGTAAATATCTCCTTCAGGGAGAATACCCACTAACATCCGAATATTTTATATCAAAGCGACAACCACATAGTTATTTCTTTCTTCAGGAAAGTTTTTGTATGAATTGTTATTTCCTTCTGGAAATCAGTAAGCAAACATAATATCTTAATATGGTTATAGTAGAAAGTATTTTACAAAATTTGTATCCTTTTGCCTTAGAATGATACATAATAAAAATATCCAAGATGACTTAATGTATGATAGGTACGTGCAGTAATGACTTTCATACCACAAAATAACATTTATATCCTTTGTTATTTTATTTCTTCAAGAGGTGTGTTGTGATATTTCTTCATTCACTTTGGGAAATGAAATCTAGTCATTTAGATGAGCCTTATACCTAATTTTCAATAGCTACAAACTAAAACTTTGATAAATTTGAACAATGAAGAGTTACCAAAGAAAATATTCAAGTTAGAAAATATTAGGATAATAGCGTAAAGAAACAAGACTGACATAGTTTCAATACAGTGATCTAGATACACTTTATTAATTGATCATAATCCCATAATATACATATAACAATATCGATTGATCACTATCTATCAATAAGTTACTGGAATATTTGCAAAAACTTTACAGCACACATAATTTTAGTAACCAGCCATACAGAAGGAGAATTGGCAAACAATCAAGCCTTATAACTAGTTGGCATGCTTGGATTTTGACATTTTTTTTTGTCTTGGACAGAGAGCCAAGTATTAAAAGAACATGACAAGTAAATAACATATTAGCCAAGTAACTATGTAAAGTTTGTGATTTATCTATGATTGGTAAAAGTCATCAGGTAAAATATTTTAAAGAAGTCATCCGGTAACTAGTACAATAATATATTAATCATAAAATTGTCATCCTTATTTGAACGTGAGAAAATAATGAGCATAACATAAAGCAGATCTCACATACGAAAATGTGTAGCTGCGTTACGCGAATAACTTTAGAGGAAACTTACCTTGTCCTGGATAAAAAAATAAATTAATTAACTCTTAAAGAAGATATATTTGGCTAAAATAGATAATCTCAATTGACGAAGAAGAATCTCGAGTTCTACTAATTCGAAGTAAATTTCGATCTTACTATTTCGGGAGTAAATTTCAGATTTACTACTTCAAGAGTAAAGTTCGATGTCTTATTGCTTTAGGAGTAAATTTCGAATTTTACTACTTTAAGATTCGTTTAAAGTTTTACTACTTCAGGAGTAAAACATAGAATATTATTCTGTCTCTTCAAGAGGTGAGTCGTGATATTTTCATAGCCAAAAACACGTATGTATTAACAATCTTTACTAAATATCATCACATTCACTTCAGGGAATGGATTTGTGTTTATAACATTTATCAAAAGTTCTCATTCTTCAAGAATGGAACATAATCATCTGAATGTGCCTTAACCATATAAAATTATGATCGCTTATAACCTCTTTTAGGATATTGCTACTTCAGAAGCAAATCGAAGTATAAATACAGAGAATTTTTCTCTAACATATCTTCCTTTATAATCATGATAAGCCTATGAAAGTATTTACCACTGCGAGTGGTCAAATATTTCTTGCATATTCTACAAGAGTACTTCCAGTACTTCTTTTAATATAATATACAAAGTATGATATACATGTATTTAAATGATACCAGGTAATGGATTAATAACGAAAGAAATTTATCCAATCAAATAGTCCAAAAGGGTATTAATCCAAGGCATTACTTACCTTAACTCATCTGGAGAAATATTATAATAGGATTTGATTGATAACAAATCCCGTTGATGGCCGCATATATGTTGTTGCTATAACCCTTGTACTGGGTCATCCTTCTTATGGGAAACACTCGGCAACTTTATAACATTATTCAATTTCTCAATTGATTAGAGTCTCGTGCTGATAACGTGTTATAAAATAATTAAGCAAGAACAAGAATATTTGTAGAGAAGGAGAGAAGAGAGCAATTCTTTATTTCTCTTGAGGGATTGATTTACAATGAAGGAGAACCTCTATATTTATAGGGAAAAAGTGACTTGATCCCAAAGTCACTAACCCTAATATTTCTCCTAAAGATAGACATCCACAATAATAAATAATATTTATAACACTTTTTTATTTAATGTAAAATTCCACTTATCTCATTGGGGAAGAGGGATAGTGTTTGCTACGAGTAATGAACAGATTCTAGTAGAAGTAACTTAAAAAATTCGATTTTATCGGAGAATATATCGCCAAGGATTTAGCGGGAATATAAATGGACAGAATAGTACCAAGATCAGAATTCTGATGATCAAGTACAAAATGATCAATAAAACATGTGAAAAAATATTACTGAGGAAAAAGACAACAACTTGGTGAAGAAGCGGTAAGAGAGAATATCAAAGTGTGAATAGAAAGTGCCATGCAGGAATTCGATTTTTAAAAAACGATGAAACTAACTATATCAACTCTTTACAAAACGTCTCAAACTTGAGTATTTTGTCGGCGCCTCATTGTAGGTCTACCCAAGCACCTCCGCACAAAACACCCTACAAGGCCAGTGATCCCAGTGTAATCCCAGAAGTGGGGTCTTGAAAGGGTAGAGTGTACACAGACCTTACCCCTACCTTAGTAGGTAGAGAGGCCGTTTCCGAAAGACCTTCGGCTCAAAAGAAAGCATGACAAAGAAAGTCAGATGAGAAATAACGGAAGTAAAGAAGCCATGGAAAATACTATAGATAAGCATTATGAAGAAAAGTAACAGTAACTGCAACAAACTAATACGAAAATCGAAGTACAAGAGGCAACAGATAGTATCGTAAAAATCGAAGGACTAGAGATTGTAGAGATAGTACTACGCCTACTAGTATGGAAGGGTACCCGAGACAACGCTCTACTACCTACTCCTTTATACCCTAATCTGCGTCCTTCACAACCTCATATCTAAGATTCATGCCTCGGTAAGCTGCAACTGTGCCATGTGATGTCTAATCACTTCTCTCCAATACTTCTTCGACCTACATCTACCACTCCTGAAACCATCCCTAGTCAACCTGTCACACCGTCTCACCAGGGCCTCCATGCATCTCCTCCGCACATGTCCGAACCATCTCAGCCTCTCTTCCCGCATCTTGTCCTCCACCGAGATCACTCCCACCTTGTCCCGGATCACCTCATTTCTAATCCTACCTTTCCTAGAATGCCCACACATCTATTGTAACATTTTCATTTCAGCTACCTTTATCTTCTGGATGTGAGATTTCTTGACTGGCCAATACTCCGCTCCATACAATATAGTTGGTCTAACAATGTAACGAGTCATTTGGTCGTTTAGACATTTTACCTTTTACCCCCTGCTAACCCTTTCCCTAGCTTTGTTAGAGTGTATTTGACTCGTGGGGATGGGTAGCACGACTCTCGATGTGATCGGGTGAGTCTTGATTGATTTTGAGGAATTTAGAAGCTTTTAAGTTGAATAAGTGAAAAAGTATTGACCAATAGTTGTCTTTTGGGTAAATGAGTCTTTTTGGGATTTTCATCGGTTCCAATAGGTCCGAAAGGTCAATTATAACTTGGTACAATGATTGGTTCGATTCCCGAGGCACTTGGGGGTGTTTTGGTCCTTTGGGTTGAAAGCTTGTTTTGGGCGTTTGGGGTTAAGATGACCTCGTTTAGAAATTCTGAGTGCATAGATAGGTTCGTAGCGTGTTTTTATAGTAAGTTGCATTTTTGGTTTGTATCCGAGAGGTCTCAGATGAGTTTCGGATTTTGGGTTGAACGTGGGGAAAAACCAGATTTTTGCTGGTTCTGGTGTGTCGCATCTGCGGATATGGTGCCTTACCTACGGCCCCGCCTCTGTCAAGTTTGTTCTGCAGGTGCGAGACAAAGGGTTTTTAACTGGGGCCGCACATTTCTCCGCAGATGTGAGGCCGCACCTGCGAGGAATGGTCAGTAGGTGTGGAAATCGCTGAATCAGAATCATTAAATTTCCCAATTTGTTCTTAGTTCTTTTCTGTTTATAACTTCTTAGTTTTATACATTTAGATTCATCGTACGATAGTTGTCTTAGTTTCGGACACCGAGACAGTTTCTGAGGATATATGAGGTTGGACATGCTTAACTTATGCTTATAAGGGTTTAAGTTCATGTTTGGTAAGTTATGGAAGGATTAGAGAATAAGTGAATCGAAGCGGAAAGGTTCATCAAGAGTTGTTAGAATATGGACCGTACAATTAAGAGATGGTCGGTATTTTAACATAGGGACTGTATTTAAGGATTTTAAAAATTTTCAGAGAAGACAGTTTTTGAGGTGGTGTTATACAACCCATTATACAGACCGTATAATTATATACGGCCAGTAAGTTGGCCGTATAAGTCCATATTTTCCAAGTCGGTGGATTTTACTAATTTTATATGTTACGACCCCTCTTTATTTTAAGTCATTTTTAACCTAACTCCAAGTTCAAAAAAGCTCTAGAAACCTCTCCGAACTTATTCAAACACTTCTCCAAGCATAAATCAAAGATCAAAGTGAGGATCAAAGTGCTTAGGGTTTCAAAGTGTGGTTGAAACTTGTCTCTTCTTCTTGTAGAAGCTTTGGAGGATATTTCAAGGTGAAGTGATCTTGGAATTGGAGTGTTCTTGAGTTTTTGAGGTAAGATTTCATTTTATTTCATGTTTATGAGTTTATGTGGTAAATATGTTCAGATTTGAGGAGAAGAAATTGGAGGAAAAGTTTAAATATGAATTTAATGATATTTTGAGTTGTAAATCAACTTAAGCTATGGTTGTTAGCATGTTTTAAGCATAATTCTGTTATGAGAGATAATAGCAATGTTGAGGAAGTGTGGTATACAAGAATATATGGGGCTGCTTAATGGTATATCTTTAAATATGAGAATATGAGGTTGAAGGAGATCATATGGAGTTGTTGTGTAAATTGTTAGTTGTGGACTTTGTGGTAATGAATAAGAAATAGGCTAAAGGCTGTCTATTTCACTTTGGAATCAAGTTATCATTAATATAGATGATAAACAAGCGCCATCGAAGTCGTATATGTATTCTTGGTTATAGGAGTGGCACTCTAGTGGTGATAAGCTTGTTGTCGAATTTCTTGGACGACTTGAGGTATGTTAAGGCTGTCCCCTTCCTATTTTTTTTTTTGGCATGATCCTTATGAACAAGATGTACACGTAACATTCATCCATAATGGTTCTATTCTTAGAGTTAGGGATGATCCATTTGATTCATGTTCCATAATGTATCTTCAGAAAGTCTTCCTTCAGATTAGTATGATCTCTAGAGTTACTTGTACTCTTGTTATGTTTTGCATTGCATTTCATTTATATATATGAATATACAGACTTGTGATCCCTCATGCGTTATATACACGTATATTATGTATTATACATATATGTATAGGGTATGGGGAAGGTGACGGCGTTATATACGCACTACCACCTGATCAGCTGGTCATATGATGATAACGATGATGATGCCCACAGAGGCCGATACGATACGATGGGATGCCCACAGAGGCTTGACATGATTTATATATGTATGTATGACCTCATGGATGCATGCACAGTATTTTTGTACATCATTGGTCCACAGAGGCAGGTCAGACATACATGTTGCATTCATTAAATCCTATGTTTCTCTTATGTCCCTTTCTTATCACTCTCATGCCTTACATACTCGGTACTTTGTCCATACTGACGTCCCTTTTTCTGGGGGCGCTGAGTTTCATGCCCGCAGGTGCAGATAGACAGATTGGTGATCCGGC
Source organism: Lycium ferocissimum (assembly GCF_029784015.1). Lineage (NCBI taxonomy): Eukaryota > Viridiplantae > Streptophyta > Magnoliopsida > Solanales > Solanaceae > Lycium > Lycium ferocissimum. The sequence continues at coordinate 35,204,423 of NC_081346.1, forward strand.
CCAGTAAGTTGCCGCTCAGCTGACGTCGGAGCACTCCTCTTGTTATGGAGTTGTTGTCATGTTTTGGTATGTCATTCTTTTGTGTATATATGGGTATGTCGGGGCCCTGTCTCGACTTCTTTATGTCAGATGTTCCGGTAGAGGCTTGTAGATAGTCATGGTATGGTTAGACTTGGTGTGGCCCTTCGGTCTATACTTTATTGTACGGTTTTGTCCAGCATAGTTGTACAACATACCTTTTTGGACTCATTCCTTCTTAGTATATTTCTTATACGGCTTAGCATATTTCTATCTTGTTTATGATCATAGTAGAATGGTATGTTAGTGGTGCTCGGCAGGTAGAGCCCGGGTGCCCGTCATGGCCTTTTAGTTTGGGTCGTGACATATTAATTAACAAACTTTGACCTAGAAAGCTTGGGTAGACGATTTTGTGGAGTTTTTTTGGAGAATCTTCTGTTGGGTAAGTTTCCCACCGTTATTTTTTGTTTATATCATCTATTAATTAGGAATTTCATTGTTAGAAATCATATGTTTAGTTGGGGGTTTTGGGTTATGAACCCTAAGTAAAATTTTTGAACCTACGTCAATCTAATATGGGTTTTGTTGAGAAATTGCTTAGATTCTAATCATTTAATCAATGGGAAACTAGTCTTTAAGCTTGAATCTCCCTTTTTATTCAAGAATTTTGTTATGGGAATTGAGGGTTTTTTTCAAAATTGGGGTTTTTTGATCATTGATGAAATTAAAGCTCATTTTGGTTTTGAATTGCTTAAAACTTGAGATTGTGACTATTTAGTATGGTAAGCTAAATTTCTGATTTGCCCATGTGGGCTCGGGATCATTTTCTAAGGTCATTTTCGAGTCTTTTAGAAGTATTTCGATATGGATCTCCGTAGATTCGTAATCTAATGTGGAGTAAAAATTTGATAGGCTTTGACCGTTCTGAGGCGATCCAGAAGGAGAAAGCTCGAGTGAAATAGTTCATGGCACCTGTTATGCACCAAGGTAGGTTATGACCTACTTATGTATAGACTCTGGTTAGAGAAACATATGTAGATAGTAATTGTTGATGGGGAAAGTATGATAGGCCTTCGGGCATAGTTGTGGTGATAAATCCACTGGTTTGGTATGGATGTTGTTATGTGGGCTTGTCACCAAGTTTGTCATACATGGAACTGATTATATTCATCTTGTCTCTTGATATCTCACTTATCTCATGGAAAGGAAGGATAATGTTGACGAATTAAGTCTTGATATGCAATTCATGGCAAGTAACTGTTGAGATTACGATATGTTTTGTTGATTGAGGTTGATATCCTGCATGACATGCATTCCATAGTTCATATGGTTGATTTGATGTGATTAAGATTGGTAATGATGATAAGTGAGAAAGTGTATCCTCCGAAGTCTTTGTCGGAGAGCGTAAAAGAGAGATGAGAGCTCGTGATCCTAGGTCTTTACAAGAGCGAGATGAGTGCTCGTGATCCGAGGTCATTTACCTGAGCGAGAGAGTGCTTGTGTCTGAGGTCATTTGCAGGAATAAGGGTAAATGGACTTCGCAGGTCCCCCATAAGTCATGGCTTTGAGGCACTGCCCTTAGCATATGTGTACAGATATGGAAAGTTGGCCAGTGCATTGCATTGCATCTACATTCATTCATCTATTCGTGACTGTTTACTTCGAATTTCATACACTTCATCTGATCTTATATATGCTGAACATTTTTCATGATTGTAGTTGATTGCTTATCTGTTCTACCTGTTAATTTCTGTCTATTATGTGCGTGAACTAATCGTTGTCAGCCTATGATACCTATGAGTATGTGTGCTTGTACTCATACTCTCTTGTTGCACTTTTCTTGAGTGCAGAGTTCGTCGATGGTTCTACTTCCTGACCTCACGAGTAATTCCGAGGCCTTCTTGCTGGAGATTCAGGGTGAGCCACTACCATATCCTGCAGCCGGATGTCCTTTCCTTTGTATTTGTATACTTGATTCTCAGACAGTTATCGTCTTATATTTATGAGACTTGCTCTGGTATTCAGACATTGTATTAGTGTTAGTAGCTCTTGTACGAGTTTCAGATTAAATCCTTGGGGTTGTAGTATTTTCTTTCTTCCACACTTACATTATTATATATACTACTGTGATTTGGTTACTTCTGCTCTTACTTTCGTAATTCTTGATTTAACGATGTGTTATAAGGGAATGGTTCGCCTATCGGGGACATAGTGTGGGTGCCCACATGACTCACGAGTTGGGTCGTGATAAACCACCACTCTGTAGAACTTGCCTTTAAGTTTCTGTTGCAACTTCTTTTCATATAAGACTCTGGAGGCGAGCTTCCATTTCATCCACCCTGCCCCAATACAGTGTACGAAATCAACGTTAATCTCCTAATTTCCATGGATAATGGACCCAAGATATTTAAAACTTCTTCACTTTTAGATGATTTGTGTCTCAAGCCTCACTTCCACGCCTTCCTCATGCGCTACGTCACTGAACTTGCACTTCAAGCATTCTATCTTGGTTCTGCTCAACTTGAACCCTTTGGACTCCAAGGTCTGTCTCCAAACCTCCAGCTTAGCATTAACTCCGCTGCGGGTCTCTTCAATCAAAATTATGTCGTCCAGAGATAACATACACCATGACACGTCACCTTGAATTTTTTGCGTCAGTTCATCCATCACCAAGACAAATAAAAACGAGCTAAGAGCTATTCCCTGATGCAACCCCATCACAACTGAAAGGTGCTCCGAGTCTCCTTTCACTGCCTTTACCCGGTTCTTCGTCCATCATACATATCCTTGATAGCCCTCGTATACGCCACTGGTACACCTTTAACCTCCAAGCATCTCCATAGAACTTTCATTAGGACTTTTGTCATATGCCTTTTCTAGGTCGATGAACGTAGAGATCCTCCTTCCTCTCCCTGTATTGCTCCACCAGTCTCCTAATAAGATCGATGAATTTTGTAGTTGAGTGCTCTGGCATGAATCAGAACTGGTTCTCGGAAATAGACACGCCATTCCTCACTCGCAACTCCACCACCCTCTCTCGCACTTTCATTGTGATGCTTATCAGCTTGTACCCCTATAGTTGTTGCAACTCTGAATGTCACATTTGTTCTTGTATAACAGAACCATTGTACTCTTCCTCTATTCTTCGAGTATTTTTGCCGTCTTAAAAGCAATATTAGACAGTCTTGTCAGTTACGCCAGACCTACCCCAATGAATACAAATATATGATGAAAAGAATAGTACTGCAGTGAAATAGTGTTTCATGATATGTAGTCATGGTTCTTTTTGAACAACAATTAAGACTTCATGAGAAAGAGGGAAAAGAAAATTAGCAAACCGTTTGAGTGCAAATTTAAGCAATTATGGAAATGGCCAGTGGAGGACTTTTCATATTTAGAAAAATGATACATATAAATTTATTTATAGACACCAAGAAACTCATTTTATCTTTTTTTTTTGGATGTTTAATCTCTAAATTTTTTGTTAATCTTTTTCCTTTCCTTATAATTAATTTGATTAATTTGTATTAAATTTTTTCATAAAGTCAATTAACTTTCCCTCTCCCCACCTCTAAAGACCACTAACTCCTAAAAAACTCCTTATACAGCTGTTCAACATTTCATCTTCTCCTGTATTATCTACATTTATAGTATTTATTTATGAACTCTTTTATGATATTTACTTTTCCAGAATTAATCATGGAGGAGGAGCCACTACTTCAAATATCTTTAGCTATTTGCGTCATGGAGAAATATTTTTTGTCTCTCATCAGGTGCCTCCTTTTTGTTGTGGTTATCTCGGCGCTTTTCATATACCCTTTCTTTTATTTGTTTTCGCGTTGACGTATTAATATTTTATAGGATACTAATAGTGATATTTTGTATCATAATTTCATCACTACAATTTGAGATGACTATTTTTCAGTTGTTTTGCTATTTACAATTTTTTTTTTTTGAGTAAAGGCCACCATTAAGGTGGAATTTTATTGATAAAGAAAATATGTACACATCAATCCAGAGGAGATTGATCTAGCTAAAAACAAAGAACAGAAAATAAGGATCAATCCAACAAGATTGATCCAAATAAAGAAAATAACAGAAAACAAAGGAAAATCTAGTGGAATATGGCCAGCAGAAGTAGACATCAACAGATTTTCACCAACTAGAATCCAAGAGCCTTGGCTTGATAACTTCTATCACACCTTCAAAGTCTCACAGGTGGAAAGTATCAAGTCATATGAATCATTCTTCAGGCAAGCTTGAAAGTAGTTGTATATTGCTGTATATATCACCTTTTGCATGAAAACCAAGCCACTATCTTGCTTGATCCATAACCAGTACATTCTGCTACGTATATCATGAACATCACAACATTTATATTAAGGAATGAGCATGAAAAGCACACTAATACCACCCTAATACATATGCTGCAATAGCTCATATTCTGTTGAAATTTTGTACTTAGCAATGGCTTATACTTCTGGAATCGTGGACTTCAATCTGGTGCTTTGTCTTGTATAGTTCTTACTCTCAAGTTAGGAATTCCTATTTTTTCCAAATTCAGAATCTTCTTAGCTTGACTTGGTAGCTCTTGAAACTTATGAAACTGAACTGTACCTGCAAAATAAAAAACAAAGTTAGTTAAAAAGTAAAGTCCATTTCCTTCTCTATGTATATGCACCACGCCTCACTCTTGATCTTCCATCACCTTTTGATATCATCCACCAACATTGAAATGCTCCAAGGGATCTTCCATTCAGCATTGATAATCATCTTTATGGTCATGGAATCAGTCTCTATAGTCAATGGAAAGAGTTGCTTATCCACACAATACATCAATCCCATTCTAATAGCCTCAGCCTCAGCAACTATATTTGAGCTATCAACTAGAGTTTTAGCAGCTGCATACACCAAATCACCATTTTCATTTCTAATGCAAAATGCAACAGAACTTGGTCCTGGATTTCCATTAGCAGCTCCATCAGTATTACACTTGTAGACTCCAGACGCAGGTCTCATCCATTTAATAACTCTGCAGCTAATAGTTGGCTTATACCCTTCAAAAAACGGAGTAATCTGATGCCATCTAGATGGAATATTCAGCCCAGGAAACTGAACTTTACATAACATGTAAATGTTCATATTTATTTCATATATCACTCTATTCAGATTCATATTACCATCATGTAGCTTATTGTTTCTCCACTTCCATATTTGCGATACAATGAAAGCAGGAACTGCTTTGTATATCATCTTCAATTTGTAATGGCATTTTGCTTCCCACCAATTTCTAATAGCATGTTTCACCTGAATACAATTCATGCTCAATCCAGCCCCTGCATTAAAGACTCTCTATACTTTGGTAGCAAAATCTCCACACAAAAACAGATGGTTAATAGTCTCATTTTGAGCAAAGATAGCAAAGAACAACACTTTGAAACTATAGGAATGCCAATCCTTGCCACCATTTCATCAATTGACACTTTAAACTTCCACAATCTCCACAAGAAGAATGAAATTTTAAAAGGCACACCTTTAATCCACATATTCTGAAATGGCACTGTTACATTAGCTTTTTGTCTTTACAGCTCCGATGCACTACTTACTGTAAACCTTCCTGTACTTGTCATCATCCACTAAGATCTGTCCCATTCATTTGATGCATATTTAATATCTATTTCCTGTGTTATATGCTGCACTTTATCTTTAGGAAACAGCTGTATGAGTTTGTTAATATCCCATCTTCCATTTGAAATAAGCTCAGAAACATCTTCAGTATGATCATTGATATGCCAGGTCTGGGGAACCACATAGTTGAGAGCACCTAACTTAGTCCAATTATCAACCTAGATGTTTGAACTTCCAATCTTTGGCTCCCACTAGATTTCCTGCTCAATACTTTCCCTTGCTTCCAACATCATCTTCCAAACTTGTGAGCCTCCTTTCCATTGAACCACCTGAGGAATTTGCTTCTTACAGTATTTGTTCCATATGAAATTAGCCCAAAGTGAACTAGTGGTTCTGACCTTCCACCAAAGTTTAGCACATAAGGCTTTGGACATGTCATAAATAGACCTGAATTCCAATCCTCTTTCATTTTTGGGAAAGCACATGTTAAGCCAAGATGACCAGTGTCTGCTTCTTCCTTCCTCCTTATTATTCCAAAAGAACTTTGCAAAGATCTTGTGTAGTTCTTTTATAACACATTTAGGAGGCCTTATAGCTGATAGAACATGAATTGGAATAATTTGAAGAACACTTGTGATCAAAATTGCTTTTCCACCATAAGACAGAAACTTTCCTTTCCAAGTTTGCAACTTGTCTTTGACTTTCTTCAATAATTCAGTATAGTCCACTTTCCTTTTCCTGGCATGATTAATTGGTACTCTAAGATATGTAAAAGGAAATTGCCCTCTCACAAATCCTGTTACTGCTTCAACTTGTTGACTCAGCTCATTTCAAACTTTACTGAACATATAAAAAGAACTTTTCCTCTTGTTTATCAGCTGTCCAAATATCTTTTCATATTCTTGAAGAGTATCCATGATTATCTGTAAAGAGTAGTTGTCTGCAGCTAAAAAGATGATTGTATCATCTGCATATGCCAGATGATTCAACTCAGCACTCCGCTTTGGCATCCCATAACCAACAAAACCAGGCTGATCAAACAAAGAGTTTAAGTCTCTTGAAAGAACTTCAAGTGACTATGATGAAAAGAGCAGGAGAGAGTGGATCACCCTGCTTGACACCTCTGGTAGAGTGAAAGAAACAATGTGCCTGACCATTTAAAAGCACAGAGTACCAATTATTTGCCAACAGTCTCCATATAAGATCAATGAAATTTCCAGAAAATCCTATCTTCTTTATCACCTTGCAGAGATATAACCATGAGACCCTGTCATATGCTTTTGTCATATCCAACTTAATCACTACATTTGCTAGTTTTCCTCTCTTCCTTATGTCAGTTACAATCTCTTGTGTCAATAATACATTTTCAATAATATTCCTGCCCTTGACAAAACCTGATTGATTTGGAGATATCACCCTTGTAAGTAATCTGTCCAATCTATCATGAACGATTCTAGCTATGACCTTATTAATAAAGTTGCTAAGACTTATAGGTCTCATATCAGAGAAAGACTCATATCAGAGAAAGACTCAACAACATTCTTCTTTGGTAGCAATACTAGATTAGTGTGAGTGATTGCCTTGGGAAGAGTCTGACCATCAAAGAAAGCTTTAACAACACTAAATACATCAGCCTTGATCCCAACACTTCTCATAAAAGATCCCAGAAAAGCCATCAGGGCCACAAGTACTATCTCCATTTAATTCAAACAACGCATTCAGTACTTCCTTTGTAGTAGGTTGTTCAACAAGTAACATATTATCCTCCTCTCTAATCGGTTCGAGAATATGATTAAGAATTGAGAATCTTCACTAACCTCCTCATGAGTAAATTGCTTATGAAAAAAGTTAACAGCTTCACCAGTAACTCTATCAGCATCCTCTAACCAAGTTCCATCAGCATCTTGAATCCTCTTGATCTGGATTCTTTTCCTTCTTCCTTTTACCAGACTATGGAAAAATCTTGTATTTTTATCACCGCGGAGAAATTGATCCATCCCGCTTTTGCCTCCAGAATTCTTCCTCATAGTGAAGATACAGTTTAAGTTCAGCTTGAGCTTTTTGCATCACCATTCTATTTTCTTCAGAAGGGTTCTCCTCAAACAACTGCTCTTTAATCTTCACTATATCTTCTCTGATCACTAGTTGCATAAATATATCACCAAAAGTAACCTTATTCCATTTACGTAAAGCAACTTTCAGTTTCTTCCTTTTGAGCTTAAAGGAAAGAAAAACATCATCAGATAAGTCTGCTTCCCATTGCTGCTTAATAAAATCAAGAAAAGTATCATGCTCCACCCAGAATTTAATAAATTGGAATGGTTTGATAAAATTCTCCACTTGATCTCCACAAGATAAAAGTAATGGTGCATGATCAGAACCAGTCCTTGACAAATGCCCCACTTCAAGATGTCCAAACCAATTCTGGAATGAATCATTATGCACAATCCTATCCAACCTCTTGAAAATGCAGTCATTAGCAGCCCTACCATTCCACCAACTGAGAGGACTCCCTTTAAAAGACATCTCATGCAACTCACAAGAATTCAGACAAAAGGCAAAATCTTCATATTCTTGTGGAAATACTAGTCAACCTCCTATTTTTTCTTCTTCATTCAATATAACATTGAAATCTCCACCAATCAGCCAAGGAGATATCATGTTACTAGCCAAGAAGTATAAACTATCCCATAATTGCAATCTCTCCACTTCTGAACATTTAGCATAGACCATTATAACCACCATGTCTCTATTCAATTCTTGAAACTTCAGCTTTACAATAATGGATTGTTCAGTATCCAAAAGAACCTCAACATCTACATTATGTTGAACAAAAAACCAAATTTTACCATTACAGTTGAAATTAGCATAAGGCATTCCCAGTCTCCTTCTATATTTCTGAATCTGTCTCTGATGCTGAAAAGGTACCATCAGAGCCACCAAAAAGAACTTATTATGCCTATTTAACATTTGGACTTTATGAAATGCTTGTTGAGAATTCACTGATCTTATGTTCCAAAATAAAGATTTAACAATTATTTAACAGATTTCTTAGAGTTATTCCTTGTTAAGTACCTCATTATTTGTGGAACATAAGAAGAATTTTGCTTTCTTCCTTTTATTGACCCTTTGCCTTGTGTTTTTGGAGATAATCCACTATGCATATATCTCATAAAGATTCATATCAATAGCAGCACCATCAGCATCTTCTTTCTTATTATTGACCATAGTCAAGTTTTCTTTCTCATCATGTATATTATGTGAAACAACATCATGCAATGCTTTATAGGGGAAAGCCTTCTATCAACACTTTCGGAGGTGAGCATCCTCATGGCCAGCGAAATAATAGTCAAAGCTAAATTCCTTTCTTCTGCATTTGCACCTCTCTCAGGATAACAACCAACTAACTGCAAGTTACTACTAGTATTGTCTACATCATCCACATTAGAAATCTCACTTGTCCCCCTTTGATTATCTGCATCAACCTTTCAGCTCATATCACCACCATTGTCATTATTCATGCTAACATTTGCTGATAATACATGAGTAGCTTGTTCCTTCTCCAAAATAGATTCCACTTTGCTATCCTTCTCAGCCTTGTTATCAGGTATAGAGATATTAGCTAAGCATTCTTTTATGCTATCTACAATCTTGTTATCAGGAATCAAATCTGATCCAATGACAACATCCTCTTCTTTATCCAACACCTCAACCTGCTCTATCCCATTTAGTTCACACTGAGTTGTACCAGCATGATCATCCATCACTTTCAAAGTATCAGTAACAATTTTTGGCTGAGCCTCCAAATCATCAGTTTGCAAGGCTTGCCCCTTAACCAACTCCTGAAAAGAGTTGACTATATCTTCATGCCCTTCAACACTGATAAGTTCCACCTCTGCAACATTACCATTATCAATTGATACCATTTGATCTTGTGAATCCTCCAAATTGTTCTGCACTTTAACATTTGATTTCTTCTCTGAATCATCCTTCATTAACAACAAATTTTGATTCTGACCACCTTGTCTTCTTTGATCTTCAGAGATAATCAACTCCTGCTCCTGGTATTCATCTACATTGTTATCCACTAATTCTACATGAATATCATCACCATTATTCTGATCTTGTAGCACTTCAAACTTGTTTTGGACCATCACATTTGTATCCTTAATCTCAGTTGGGCTGATCTGTAACACCTTTGACTCTGAGTTATTCTGCTTGGCACTAGGGAAATCCCTATTATCTTTAATAACATTCCAATTCCCAGGATCTCCAAGTGATTTCCCACTAGCTAATCTCCTAGCATTAAATCTCCTCCTATTCTGATAAAAATAATTCCTTTGAGGTCGTGCATTAAGTAATTTGCCTGTTGCTATCTCATCATGTTTCACATCATCAATCACAATAGCCTTACCTTTCTCTACTGAATCATTTTTCACTTTCTCAGGCTCATTCACTACATGCTCATCAAACTTCTCCTTTTCGTCATCAAACAACGCGCCAATTCAGGATGAAGTCTCCTGCATTCAACCTCATTATGCCTTGTAACTTACATTCTTTACAATATTTTGGAAGATAATCATAGTGTATCTTCACTTTTTCAACTCGAACCTCCTTAGAATCCTCATCTTCAATTTCCGTATTAACATAATCGGTAGAGGTGCCGAAGTCCATAAGCACTTTAACTGTTGCACAACTTGGTATTATACGATTAATAGTGGCAAGATCCACATAAAGAGGTATACCAACAGCAGATGCAAGTGAAAATAATGCTTCCTTAACAAAGAAAGTAGGCAACAAGTATGGAAAGAGATCCAAGATATAACCTTTGATGTTTCTTGATCAACTTTAAACTTAGAATCATGTATCAAAGGTCTCATTTGGTACGAATATCCATCTCTAGATTGTAAGTACTACACACCTTTAGAACAAAGAGTAACAAAGTCCTCCTTTGTCGAAAGTCTAATAAGCACATGTCTATCACGAAACAATCCAATTGTGCCCTTCCCTCTCCCACATTGAGCAGGGATGATAGTTCTTAGTTCCTCCAATGATGGCCATCCATATGAAAATTTACCAACGACTGCATGCTTCAACTCTTCCAATTGCTCCATCTGATCCACCTCCCTCTCAGTTCATCGCAATACATGAACACCATTGTGATATTCCACCCTTTTAATAGAGATTTTCGCCGTAACGTTTTGCATGGGATTAGGGTTTTCTGGTTGAAGTACATGTCTATAATCCATCTTAGGTATTGTAGGTTCATTATGGTAGTCTTTCATGGTTGTAGTAGGTGTAGGAGTAGTCAGTAGGGTCCGGCCAGCCACAGGATGATGACCAGTGGCCACGACGGCCATATTGCTGGCGGCTAAGATTTAAAAATTAGGGTTTTGCATGGAACTAGGGTTTACGTTGAGAGCGTTTTTAACTGCTTTTTTTTTCGTGCTTATTTTACAATATCTTGAGTCTATATACAACAAATTATTATAGTTTTATTTTGTCATGTAGTATCATATTGCTTCACTATTGTGTTTACTTCTCTTTTAATGTCATTGTGTTTTTGTCTCTTCTAATGTCATTTTTTTTGGTTTAGACTTTGAATTTTCAAGCGACAAGCTAAATTTCTCTTCGAGTTATTTCCAACTCAATGTATTGAAGAACATTTTTCCTTATCCATTTTGTATCCTGTTGTGGATATATCAAAATATGCGCTATTCAACTTCCACGATTATGTGAAATTTGAGGGTAAGACGTAAGTACAAAAGATTGATCATTTTTATGGAGTAATAACTCAGTTTTACTATTGGTATTTTGATAGATGTAGTTAATGAGAGAGGCATTTTGCTTTCTCCTTGCAAAATAATGATCGAAAAATGTGCAAATAACATGTTCAACCCCAGTTTTGGATTACTCCTTAAATCACATAATTAATGTTGTTGTTGATGTTATTTTATTTTTAAAATTATTGAGAAAGTTTAAATTACTTTCTTGGTCCCAAACTCGCTCCAAAGACTATATTAATACTAGATGGTGTTTGAGCACGGGCCCAATGATACAAATGAAATCATTGAGGTTAATGATGGAGTTTAAAACAATGTTTCAGGATGCTATAAAAAGGTATAAAACTGAAGTTTTAGGAGCAAGAACAATGTTTGTGGAGGAGTTAAAACAATGTTTCAGGATGCTATAAAAAAGTATCAAACTGAAGTTTTAGGAGCAAGAACAATGTTTGTGGATGTTATAAAAGGTATATAACTGCACAAAAACAGTAATGCAAATCTTTTCCCAGCCTACAAACGCATGTTTGAGGAATTGTATATATATTCATTCACCACACTTAACTCTAGAGCCAATCAAGTTAAAAGTTACGGGAACTCCACTACCTCTAGCATACAAACAACAACAACAAATTCAATTTCTCTACAACTTCCACGTTGAAGTCTTTAAGTTTGTTTTACATAAATTTGGAAGTAAAAGCTGAAAGAAGTCTAGGTGACTATGATTCTTAAAACTCGGTTCCTCATTCTAAAGTACATGTGACTACTCCTCGGAAAACATCCTCCAAGTTTAGTCCCGTAACAACAATTAAGTCAAGACACTGCAAAATGAGGGTGTTACTGGCATAAGAATTTAAACATTATAAACAAGGCATGTCCTAACTCCAAAATTAATTCATATTCATTATTTGAGAAGGTATCTAAGGAAACCTTCTTTTTTATTCTTCTTTGCCATTGATTTGCAGTTTGAAAACATAAAATTAAGCTTGACGGTATGTTACACCTCGTAGTTTTGTCCGTTGAGATTCGTGAGGCGTTAGTTGTCCTAATCGTGGAAACGGGAGTTACCTTAGGCTATATGAGATTACATGTTCCCATATTATGGTTATGGGGGTTTAAGCCCATGAAATGAGCTATGGAAGGATTTAAGAACAAACAAATAAAGGAATGGAGTTTGTGGGAACTTTGGTAAAACTTTGCAAAATTTTCGAGACGAGGATTTTGGTCCAGATTGGGGGAGGCATATCTCCTAGAAAGTGTTTATTTTGTCGAAATTGAAATTCATCGAGTCTAGTTTCCAACGCAACAAACCGTTCATCAATGTGATGTTTGAGTAAAAAGTTATGGGTGTTTTACGACAGACTGTCTGAGCAGAAAATTTCTGCGGACCATTTGACGGGCCGCAGGAATTTTGACGCCCCGCAGAAAATTCTGTGGCCTGTCAAACTGCACCAGCCTAGCGTAAAATGGTCACAGTGATCCATATTTGGCTGGGCAGTTCTACGGACCATTTTGACCGTCCGTAGGAATTTTGATGGCCCGTCAAATTGAGCGCAGAATTGCCCGACGGGATTTTAAGTTCCGCTTTATATAATTTACTCACTTCATTTGGACATTTCATTCACCAAATCAGATCCAAAGGCTCTCCAAAAACCCTCTCTTCAACTCCATAAACTAATCCAAGTCAAAATCCAAGGGAGATTAAATATCAAGAGGCAAGAATCAAGATACCCATGTGTTAGAAGCCTTGCTAGGGTTATTAGACTCCAAGAATTCTTTGGATATTGAAGCTAGGGTTTTCATATAAGTTGATAGCTTGCTCCAAAGCTCATTCTTATGAGATAAAAAGGTTAGTTTTCATACTTATTACATGTTATCAAGAATGTTTAGTTATTGAACAACTTGGGTAGAAGGAGAAAGTAGAAGATGAGTTCTAAATGTAGTTTTTATGATGGTTTTGAGTAGTAAGCTAACTTGAGTTATAATTCTTAGTATGATATGGATATAATCTTGCTATGGAAGGTAATAATGGTGATGAGGAAGCATTATTATGAAAATGTGCTAAAATGAGTATGAAGTTGCTAGCATAAGTTAAACATAAGGATGAATTTTGAAGGCTAAGTCGAATGTGAATACTTGATTATGATATTGTGGATATTATTGTGGTTGTTGGGAGTTGTTTTGTGATATAGTGGAAGTTGACAAAATAGGGGAAATGCTGCCCAATTTTCATTAGAACATGAATTATCCTAGTTTGAATTAAAGAGTATCATTAAGGCTTAACCATGATATGAATCCTTCTAAATGTAGATTATTCAAGCTTCAACGGGGAACGTTAAGTAGTTAAGAAGACAACGAGGTATGTAAGGCTAACCCTTCTTTCATTAAGGCATGGTTCCCTTGCTATATGTATCCTTTCATGAGTTCCATAATGTCTTCCAAATGACTCTATCTCTAAGATTACCAAAGCTTACGATTCTCGAAACGCTCACGATTCTATTGCCTCTTTTATATGATAGTTGATCCTCTAAGGACAGATATAACGAAAATGATGATGTCAATAATGACGATGATACTCATGAACTCCTATGTATACGGATTTAAGTATGTATGACTATTATGTAACACCGAGCTTATATGGCCGGGTATGATACCTATTGCGCACACCACTGCAGTTGGGTACGGATAACACCGAGCCTTGGTAGGGCAGTATGTACGACAGGAGCCTTGTCATGGCCGGGTATATGAAACCACCAAACCTTCGTGGTCGAGGTATGCTATGAATGCGAATATGTATATAAATACGGATACGAATATGGATACGGATATGGATATTTGTATATGTATATATGTATGTACACAAGCACGTACTAGAAATGAAAGGTCCCTATGAAAGACAAGTAAGTAATTACGATGATGGCTACTATCTCCAGATTCTCCCATCTTATGCTATTTCTTATGCTGTCTCTTATGCTCCTGTTATGATGTTGATTATGCTTTACATACTCAGTACATTATTCGTACTAATGTCCTTTTGTTTGTGGACACTGCGTCATGCCCGCAAGTGGACAAGGAGACAGGCTTGATCCATAGATATCTTATTCAGGGACTGCATAGAGGAGCTCCATTTCATCCGGAGCTACAACTTTTGGTATTATTCTTTTGTGTACATACCTATGGGCATGGAGGGGTCCTGTCCCACCTATATGATGTGACATACTCTACTCTTCTTAGAGGCTCGTAGATAGTTGTATATGATTAGATGTCCTTAGCCTTGTCGGTTTATATTTTGTGTATCATTTTGATAGCCTCGTCGGCTTGTGTATATGGATATGGGCATTGTTATTGATGATGATATAGATGTGTTGTTGCCCAATGAGATTAGCACTATTAATGCATATAAATTATGAGTAAGCCATGTGGCTCACCTAGATGTGAATATGAGAGTACTATAAGAGGTACCCGGGTGGGTTAGCACCGGGTGCCCATCATGGCCCTCCGGTTGGGTCGTGACACGGTACCGATACCACAACTACATAATACCAAGGCCAACAACATAAGTTATGATAAGCAGTGTCACAAAGGTCGCACAACAGCAGGAGACTATCATCAACCGTGTTGTAGCAGATGTTACATTGCACTTCCGTGTACAAATCCCACGGTCGAGTTGTTGCATTACCAAGGTGATAACAAACATGCATAAACACTTCCATCAGTAATACATGAGAGACAGTCAAGAGATTATACCTTGTCTAGCTATCAGGATTTCTAGCTAAATGCTTATCCAACTGAAAAAAGACATAAAAAGCTATGTCATACAATCATCATCCCAATTTGTGATGATGTGTTGCACATGTAAAATATCGTAGCACCAAAAGCATAAATTGAAAAAAAACCATTTGTTTCTTCAATTGTCTGACATGATTAACTTTTTTATGATGTATTTCATATGTCAATATGAAGTAAATTGACTACATTATTCTAGGATGGTCCAAAAGAGAAACTGTGCGTTCATTAGCTCTGTTCGCTGCTAGCACCAAGAGCCGTCATTCTACACCTATGAGAAAGTAGTAAGAATATATTTAAAAAGACTATGGAACATCGATTTGAAGCAAAAATCCATATCTAAATAGATGTTTTATTTTTCCTGAGGAAGAAGTCGATAGATTAGTTTTCTATGTATTGTTTCTGCCTTTCTATATAGTTGAATCCCTTGTTAACATAAATGAGTAATCTAACAAATATTGAATGTAGGCTTTCAATGGAGCACATATGGTAGCTTTCTTTATTATATTTAGTGTTTCTTTCTGCCAAATTAATTTGTTTCCTCTGTTTTTTCGATTATAAATGCAACATTCTTACTTTAGGTAAGAGTTGTTGACTTATCAATAGCAACTTGCGAATCTCAGTATTAGCCCTTGTGAATTTTCACATCAAAATTTTTCGATCGGCGGTCTGAAAATCCAAGGTCTGTTTACCCCTTTGACAAATTAGTCTAAGATTTACTTGGCTCGGGAGTCATAAAGAAGTGATGAAGGAAGAAACTGGAAAATAATGATCAGTTAATCACCAATACAACTAAAATAACAAAAGATTAAAGTGAAAGAATTAGAATAAGAATGCTTAAGAAGAATCAATGCTGTTACCTTGCTCGTAATTGAAGTTTGGACGTAGGATGAGTATTTCTTAATTCACCATTTTTTTGTGGAAACTTAACATAAAATCAAAGAAAGAAAAGGATATTTGAGGGTGATGAATCAAATTATCTTAAATAAGTTAACCACCAGTCAGAAGCCCAAAATAACCCAATTCATGAAAACCCAACAATTAAGTAAAAAAAAATAGAGTAACTTTGAGGTTGATGAATAAAACATACCTCTGAGTAGACCCACAAATCAAAACCACAAAATCATCAAAATTTCATGGAAACCCAACACGCAAAATCAAACATATGTGGATGCGAAACAAGACTATTTCGTTCCTGCAAATCAAATTAAAGGATAGATAAAATACAATTTTTACTTCTATTGAAATTAATAGTTATGGAGGGTATGAAAGAAAAACTACACACATGCAACTATAAGTAAATTGAAGGCAACGACCCATAAATTGAAGGCAATGACCCATAGATATTAGAACCAGAAACAGCAAAACCCAGAAATGGAAGGAAAAGAAAACAGTACCTTGTAAAAATTGCGACATATCGAAATGGGGGTTGAGTCTAATGCAATTGGATTTAATAAGAGTGGGAGAAAGATAGCACGTTGTTGGGAAGAGTTAGCTCAAGAGAAAACTTTGCCGCTTAGAGCTCCAAGAGTAAAAAGTAGGTTTTCAGACTACAGAAGAAGCACCGAGAAGATGGATTAGACCGTAACGTGGCGGTTCTGATTAAAAGACAGGTACAATCACCTAACCTAAAAGACTAAACTACCCTTGGTTTGAATTTTATTTCCTTTTTAGCAGGCATTTCTAGGGCTGGGCGTTCGGTATTCGGTTCGGTATTTTCAAAGTTCGGGTTCGGTAATTCGGTAATCGGTAATTCAAAGTATATACCAAATACCGAACTTTCAAACTTCGGTTCGGTAATTCGGTAATCGGTAAATCTAACTTCGGTTCGGTACGGTATTCGGTAATACCATATTGAAGTCGAAGTTCACTGTATTAGAATGCAAGTATACTATGCAAGGGGTCAATGTAATTAGTAACAACAACA
Organism: Lycium ferocissimum; assembly: GCF_029784015.1. NCBI lineage: Eukaryota > Viridiplantae > Streptophyta > Magnoliopsida > Solanales > Solanaceae > Lycium > Lycium ferocissimum. The sequence continues at coordinate 35,221,562 of NC_081346.1, forward strand.
ACATATTCTTAAAATAAATTGGGCAGAAATTGTATACCAACTGGACAAAAGTTCCAGAATTGAAGACATTCTAGTTAGTATATATAACCGAACAGATCCAATAAGTAATTTTGTTTTAGGACAGAAGTGTAAAGAGAGTTGTGAAAAGGTTCCAGTGATGATGGCTTGGCTCCCCACCACAGTAGCAAGTATAGCAATCACCAGTGTTTGTATCTGCAAAGTTCAAACATTTTACCCTATGTGATATTTCAAATAAACAAGGCCTTAAAGAGATCTGGAAAAGGACCCTTCACACATTTCTGAACTTCGAATTTATACAGATTATGCATGTAGAATAAGCATTGGCAAAATAGGGGAGATAAGTTGGTCAACGACCAACAAATACACCTATACACTCTATAGATCACTCTGCAAATAAAATCGAAAAGAAAAAAACCATCTTCCATGCTTCTCCGTCCATCTAGAAAGAAAGGAGATGTTCGATCTTCACAATGATCAGTTAGCAAGTGTATGTATATTTAGCTTAATCTCCACAGTCAAAGGATCTTGCTTCCTAGATATGGTGGCACAACTTGGAAAACAAACGATGCACACATGGTTTCTACACTTTGTCGTGTTATGATCCTTAAGGATTATACGAGTTAACGAAGTTTTATCTTTACATTTTCAACTCAAACCTTTCATTGTGTAGGGCTTAGAAGGCAGCATATACACGTATGTATGGCTGGTAAATAAAAGTAGATATATCAACACATATCCTTTTTTTTAAAAATAAGTACATCAATCGCCCGTATTCATAAATATCAACGGATTTCACGCGTGTTCTGTAGACTTACTTGTCTGCCATGGATAATTCTGGTCCACGTTTTACACCACTCAACTTCACCCTGCACAAATTAAGTAGATAAAAGAGAATGTGTTATCCTTTGGCTATAGTTGATAAACTGCATATCTGCAAATTGAAGCACGCATGGTAAAAAGGAAAACTGTTTCGCAAGAGTATATGATAATTTATTTTCATCTTAAATGCAATACCAATTTTAACTATATAGGAACTGGTTCCACATGTAAGGTAGAACCACAAAGAACCAAATATATTGGGAAACCTAAAGTTTGACAAGAATTTAGAAGTTAGGTCGGGGTACCTTAAGAACATATAAGAGCTTCGAATTTTCTGTAACAAAAGGACGCATACTCAAAAGCCTCGAGCAAGCTTCAGTCTCCTCTGTATTCAATTGTTTGAACTCTCCACATAGAAGATAGAACAACTTAGTGGACATGGTTCTACTTTATCTTGAAAAAGTGATTCATGTTCCTTACTGGATGTGCAATGCCCTGCACCTTCTCTATTTTTTGTCACATCAGCTGCTCGATGACACTAATTTATCATAAACCTCACCATAAAAGTATTGGTATCTCAGTGAAAATGCAGAATATAAAAGCAAAAACATCAAGTTAGCACCTAGGATTGAAAGTAATGTTTAAAACCTTATCATAATTACACCGGAGGCATACATCTCTTGTCCAATGCCTATTCTTCATTCATATACTGCCTCTCCTATTTTAGCAATGTTAAAGACTTACACAAATGGCAAACTAACAAGGGGAAGAAGCAGGTTAAGATGCAGCAGTTGGCATTATCAAAAGTTAAAAGTACTGGTGGAAATAATGTGGAATAATTCAAACAGCGTTACATACAATTAGTAGGGACCTAAACACAGGAATTATCATTCCCAGAGCCGGACCACGCCAATACAAAGATGCATTACCAAGAGATGATGCAACGAGATATAAGCAAATCGAAACTTCCAAACGGTAATACTCTAAAGAGAAACACAAACAAAGGAAACGAACTTACATCGACCACCAACTCGTTTTGATTCTCTTCTTGACCATGATTGCAGTAAGATCTAAACCAATACGAATCAACAAATTAGCAAACAATATATCTAATTCGGAGTAATATCAGGCAAGAAAACCCTAAATCCTTATAAGTAGCTTTTCTAGATACTCAAAAGTACATAAAAACTAATGCAAACTATCGCAATCCTCGATAAATAGAGAAATTGTCACACCCCGATCTTACTAGGGTGTGATGGGCACCCGACCCCATATTCAGAGCCGGGCGAACCCGTTGACTCTTCTTGCGCACGTATGAACTACACCGTTTTTTTTTTTTTTTTTTTTTTTTTAACTATCATTAACATAAATAGCACAATTACGAACATAGGCTAATAAGCTTTGCGATTATGCTATACAGTGACGGGGACAAACAGGAGTACATATAGCTACTATACATATCTGTCTACGAGCCTCTAACATAGTACACATATATACATAGGAAGGGCCGGGTACTGTCGTGCCCGAATATGTACACACAAAAGTAGTACCAAGGAACCGGGGCTCCGAAACAACTGGAGCGCTGCAAAGATGCTGCTGAGGAACCCCTAGGGATCAGATCCGTTGTCTGTGACTCACGCGGCATGAAACGCGCCCACAGAAGGGGCGTCGGTACAAATAGTGTACCGAGTATGTAAGGCATGAAAACATCATCAAGAACGTAAAGTAAGAAATGCAACACTATGAGGTCATAGATCATATATAAAAAGATAAGAGAGTAACTCAGTATATGTAAGGGCCCCTTGGCCGGATAGCACGCATGATTATCTTTCCCTTAATATACGCACATACTACGTCCGAAGCACATAACGACGATTAGCCCGCGTCCGGGCCTCCCGAGTCCGGGGTAACTTTAGCCGATGCGGGATTAGCTCGAACCAATGCGGGATTAGCCTAGACCAATGCGGGATTTGCCTAGGACAAGCCTTACGCTCATCTCCCATTTTGGGACTCAGCGTTCTTGCTGAGGTTGGCCCCGCCATTGGGTTTGCCCCACCATTGGGTTTGCCCCACCATCGACTCTACGGTGCCTCACTTTAAAGGAACATTTACAAGGCGAGACTATCCGCGGAATATAGCATTAAAAGAAAACAAAGTGGAACCATGGACATCATATATGTGTTAATTTGTGCGTTGAAATTTTTAGAATATAGTTTCATAACTAAGGAATAGAATTAAAGATCAAGAACTAGTTTAACATTTTCATGCACTCGCTAGACTCTTGACTTAAGGTTCTTAGTCATGGAATCCTTCTTGTCATACTTACCATAGCCTTGTTCTTCCTTTACATCGTCGTTATCATTATTGTCATAGAAGTATTCTCATTAAAGTAGTAACAACACTTATCGTTAATAAACAAGGCACTAAAGAAAATCCGGGAACGTGGGCCCACCTCGAGTCAAATGAGGTGGCGTACACAATTTACATATAATACGTGTTATGACGTTACTTATGAATGTCTTGGGGTAATCGGGTCTCTTCCTTGCAAGTTCTAGGATATGTAGACATTTCTTTCACAATTCATGCACTCTTGATTCAATCTTCTTTGAATGAATAGTAACTATTTTCATCGCGGATTTCTAGAGTTAGGAAAGTCCCCGAGGCGCGAAATCAAGCCTATACATCTAAGACATGCCAAGAAAGGAAGGGAAACCTTACATACCTCTTTCCGCTCCTTTGCTATTCCAACTTCAAGCCGCAAATCCGCCAAAATCTACAAATTGGTCATGTTTACCAAATATGATTAGTGCCTTTAAATTTGAAATCTTAAAATGACACTTGGCTACCGAAATTTCGGAGACTTCCCCCTAGAAATACTCCATCCCACCAAGTCCGACTTGGCCAATTTCAACCAACGACAATCCGGAATTCAACCCGGCCAAACCAACAACACAATAACAACAACCATACTAACAATCTCCATATTCAATTCAAGTTACATTTCAACAACTCAATCAATATGCTACTTTCTTCAAAAACCTTCCAACTCCAATGAAAACAATAATAATCTTATAATACATATTCCAACAACACCATATTAATATCTTTGTCTTTCATTCATGTAAAAACATAATATTCAATTCTCATAAACTTCAACCATAAGCCTCCAACTACTATAATTTCTCTAGGATCATTAAGCTTTTTATTCGCAATATAGAATCCACACACATCATCAATCCATTCTTCCAAATAAAATTGACTCATTTTCCTCTATTCCATACCACAACTACACGGCCAATAGCATACATACACAACTTCTCCAAAATCATTCAACTTCCATTACTAACATAACATTTACAACAACAACCAAACATTAAATGAAGTAATTTAGCACATAATTTCTACACACACACACACACACACATGCACGGCCTCTCCCTTATACTCTTGCTCTCCATAAATTTCACTCATTTTACACACTACATCATACACAACATCCATAACATATAAGAAAAGATGAATTTTTACCTTCTTGCTTCAACTCTTCACTTAGCTATATTTTTGTAGCTTGCAAGAACATAAGTTTTCTTGCTCCAAAACCACTTCACCTTGCTAATCACCCTTCAAAGAATTATTTGGCTATGAAAAACAAGTTGGGAACTCTCTCTTCTCTTCTTCTTTTTTTTTCTCCTTCGGTTTCTTTCCCTTCCACAAGGCCGAATGGCCTCTTTTTTTTTCTTTCTTTTTCTTGTTCTCTTCCCTCTTGAAATTTCTAGAGACTTTTAATAATAAAGATGACTCCCTATGTATAAATATATAAGTCTTCCACCAATTTTTCATATTTATAAATAGTCCCTCAATTTATTCACATGCCTCCTTTCTTCCCTCTCTAGAAAATTCATCCATTTTCTTGGATTTTCTTAAAATAAATAAAGAAGACCTAGTGTCTTCCTTTGTAAGATTTAGTCCACATGTCCCCATAACTTGTAATTAGCCCCCACTAATTAATAGAAATGTGGACATATGCTACACATGCCACACGACCAACTTGGAACTTTCCGAGAATTTTTTTTCTTGAACACTTGTAAAATTACCATTTTACCCTTAGACTCTCTTAATAATTCCGCTTCTAAATTCTTCATAAGCAACTCATATGCCAAGCAAAACAAAATAAGGCCTTGCTTGTTGTCCTCCCGCGATTGTCTTGAATTATCCGATTGCATAAAATGCGGGATATAACATCCTCCCCCTTTAGAACATTCGTCCTCGAATGTTAAACTGACCTCATGGTGCATTATAATACTTCGGGGAGGTCTCCTTCGTAGATATCTCACATATCGCTCAACATATCCACTTTAGGTCCAACATGTCTTCCCCTTCTGCTAATCTAGTCCGTCTCGGCCTACGCGACTTTTATGGGGTTTCTAACCACTCTACACGCTCTTCTTTACTCTAGGCTACCTGATTACACATTCGTCTCTTAATCCCTTATTTATGAAACTTTCAACATATTTCCCAGGGGGTCACCCATCCTGAAATTGCTCTCACCCTGGCACGCTTAACTTCGAGGCTCTAATGCAATTTAGTATCTTAACGCTAATATTTCGCCTCCACTCTTCCGGACTACCTTTATCACGTCATCGGGGCGGATTGGTGTCTTGACAATTTCCGGAATGCCCTCGTAACGCGTCCTTTTCTTTTAATTACCATTTTAACCTCCATAACCACTATTATTCACCTTTTCCCTATGTATACGGCTACTTTTCATCTGGATCTCAAATTTCTAACACACTCAGTACTACAAGAGACAGTACGCGATGGAGTAGAGTCCGAATCAATTATTACATATATATATATATATAAGAAGATACAGATCGTGTACCTGTGGCCGCATCTAGAGAAAGTTCAGGATCCTGCCATCCTGTCAGGGCATATATGCGGTGCGGAGGATCGGCTGAACTGGGTGCCCTCCTCTTCCCGGCCACGGCCGCGGGGGCCAGGAAGTCCGTCTAGGAGGGCGCACGGATGAAAATGAACCGGCCCTTGATCCCTGCGGGCTGGCCCCTACCACTACCACCCATCGATAGACACTCACGCATCTTATGCCCAATTTGTCCGCATGCATAACAAGCATTCGAGCCGTGACGGCACGGACCCGGGTGAAATTTCCTACACTGGCTGCATCGTGGAATTGATGACTTCGTCTGACGGGGAGCTCCTCCCGACGGAGGACCCGAAACTCTCGAGCTTTGGCCCTGTCTGGAATATTGCTGCCTCTGCCCCCTTTTATACTCACTGCCAGCCCCAGAAGACCTAGCCTTTTTACTGCGCCCTCTATCAGAATCACATTCACTTTTCTGTGACTGCCCGCCGCTCCTCCGGGTTACCGGGCATGGGCACGGATACGAGCGATGGTCATCCCATCCCGGGAGTGAAGCCATCAAGCATTCCTTAATTAAGTGTGGCCCCAACCCACTCACGAACCGATGTACATGATCTCCCCATATCGCCACCATGGCTGGGGCATACCTGGCCAAGGAGTTAAAACGAAGACTGTATTCTCGGGCGCTCATATTTCCCTGTTTAAGATTCGAAACATATCGGCTCGAGCTCGTCGAACCTGCGCGGTAGGAAATGTCGTAAAAATGCCTCGGTGAACTCTGCCACACCGGGGGAGGGGCATTTGCTCCCCTTGAAATTATCCAGCTATTATACCACAAGACCGCTACATCCCGCAGCCTGTATGAAGCCAATTCCACTGATTCTGTATCCGAAGCGTGCATTATCCTTAGTGTCCTCAACATTTGATCTATGAAATCTTGCGGGTCTTCCTCTGGTTTCGACCCATAGAACTCCGGAGGTTTCAGGGTGATAAAATCACGGGCCCTCGCGCTCACCGCCCTGTCTCCCAGGTCTACATCTTGTCGCTGAACCAGTGCGGCAACCAACTGGGTCAATAATTGGATGGCCTCCGCCATCTGCTGGCCCGGGGCTGCTGGCGGTGGAACTGGAGGGGCGGGGGCTGGAGCTGGAACTCCTCCTTGCTCTGCTGGCATGGGGGGAGCATGAAAAGTCTGAGAAGGAGCCTCGTTATGAGACTCGCCTTCTTCTACTTCCACTGGTGGCTCCCGTTCAACTCTTTTCCCAGCCACCGTCTTGCCCTTCTGGGCCGCTGTAGCTTTCCTCGTCACCGGCATTACTGAAACCATAACGCAGGATTAGGAAGGAATATGGAATCCTGATAGCATAGCTCTTCGCACGATCTAGAATACAAAGAAGGTCATATTTCCTAAATGCCTGCGACCTCCTCGTCTATAAGTGTGGCGCGCTACACACTCATAAACAGGACTCTACTGGACACGGCTCGTAGACAAACCCTAGGACCGCCTGCTCTGATACCACTTTGTCACACCCCGATCTTACTAGGGTGTGATGGGCACCCGACCCCATATTCAGAGCCGGGCGAACCCGTTGACTCTTACTGCACGTATGAACTACACCGTTTTTTTTTTTTTTTTTTTTTTTTTTTTTTAACTATCATTAACATAAATAGCACAATTACGAACATAGGCTAATAAGCTTTGCGATTATGCTATACAGTGACGGGGACAAACAGGAGTACATATAGCTACTATACATATCTGTCTACGAGCCTCTAACATAGTACACATATATACATAGGAAGGGCCGGGTACTGCCGTGCCCGAATATATACACACAAAAGTAGTACCAAGGAACCGGGGCTCCGAAACAACTGGAGCGCTGCAAAGATGCTGCTGAGGAACCCCTAGGGATCAGATCCGGCTGTCTGCTGACCTGCGCGGCATGAAACGCAGCGCCCACAAGAAGGGGCGTCAGTACAAATAGTGTACCGAGTATGTAAGGCATGAAAACATCATCAAGAACGTAAAGTAAGAAATGCAACACTATGAGGTCATAGATCATATATAAAAAGATAAGAGAGTAACCTGTATATGTAAGGGCCCCTTGGCCGGATAGCACGCATGATTATCTTTCCCTTAATATACGCACATACTCTGTCTGAAGCACATAACAGCATTAGCCCGCGTCCGGGCCTCCCGAGTCCGGGGTAACTTTAGCCGATGCGGGATTAGCCTGAACCATGCGGGATTAGCCTAGACCAATGCGGGATTTGCCTAGGACAAGCCTTACGCTCATCTCCCATTTTGGGACTCAGCGTTCTTCTTTGAGGTTGGCCCCGCCATTGGGTTTGCCCCACCATTGGGTTTGCCCCACCATCGACTTTACGGTGCCTCACTTTAAAGGAACATTTACAAGGCGAGACTATCCGCGGAATATAGCATTAAAAGAAAACGGGGAGTGGAACCATGGACATCACATATATATGTTAATTTGTGCGTTGAAATTTTTAGAATATAGTTTCATAACTAAGGAATAGAATTAAAGATCAAGAACTAGTTTAACATTTTCATGCACTCGCTAGACTCTTGACTTAAGGTTCTTAGTCATGGAATCCTTCTTGTCATACTTACCATAGCCTTGTTCTTCCTTTACATCGTCGTTATCATTATTGTCATAGAAGTATTCTCATTAAAGTAGTAACAACACTTATCGTTAATAAACAAGGCACTAAAGAAAATCCGGGAACAGTGGGCCCACCTCGAGTCAAATGAGGTGGCGTACACAATTTACATATAATACGTGTTATGACGTTACTTATGAATGTCTTGGGGTAATCGGGTCTCTTCCTTGCAAGTTCTAGGATATGTAGACATTTCTTTCACAATTCATGCACTCTTGATTCAATCTTCTTTTGAATGAATAGTAACTATTTTCAATCGCGGATTTCTAGAGTTAGGAAAGTCCCCGAGGCGCGAAATCAAGCCTATACGTCTAAGACATGCCAAGAAAGGAAGGGGAAACCTTACATACCTCTTTCCGCTCCTTTTGCTATTCCAACTTCAAGCTGCAAATCCGCCAAAATCTACAAATTGGTCATGTTTACCAAATATGATTAGTGCCTTTAGAATTTGAAATCTTAAAATGACACTTGGCTACCGAAATTTCGGCAGCACTTCCCCTGTAAATACTCCATCCCACCAAGTCCGACTTGGCCAATTTCAACCAACGACAATCCGGGAATTCAACCCGGCCAAACCAACAACACAATAACAACAACCATACTAACAATCTCCATATTCAATTCAAGTTACATTTCAACAACTCAATCAATATGCTACTTTCTTCAAAACCTTCCAACTCCAATGAAAACAATAATAATCTTATAATACATATTCCAACAACACCATATTAATATCTTTGTCTTTCATTCATGTAAAAACATAATATTCAATTCTCATAAACTTCAACCATAAGCCTCCAACTACTATAATTTCTCTAGGATCATTAAGCTTTTTATTCGCAATATAGAATCCACACACATCATCAATCCATTCTTCCAAATAAAATTGACTCATTTTCCTCATTCCATACCACAACTACACGGCCAATAGCATACATACACAACTTCTCCAAAATCATTCAACTTCCATTACTAACATAACATTTACAACAACAACCAAACATTAAATGAAGTAATTTAGCACATAATTTCTACACACACACACACACACACATGCACGGCCTCTCCCTTATACTCTTGCTCTCCATAAATTTCACTCATTTTACACACTACATCATACACAACATCCATAACATATAAGAAAAGATGAATTTTTACCTTCTTGCTTCAACTCTTCACTTAGCTATATTTTTGTAGCTTGCAAGAACATAAGTTTTCTTGCTCCAAAACCACTTCACCTTGCTAATCACCCTTCAAAGAATTATTTGGCTATGAAAAACAAGTTGGGAACTCTCTCTTCTCTTCTTCTTTTTTTTTTCTCCTTCGGTTTCTTTCCCTTCCACAAGGCCGAATGGCCTCTTTTTTTTTCTTTCTTTTTCTTGTTCTCTTCCCTCTTGAAATTTCTAGAGACTTTTAATAATAAAGATGACTCCCTATGTATAAATATATAAGTCTTCCACCAATTTTTCATATTTATAAATAGTCCCTCAATTTATTCACATGCCTCCTTTCTTCCCCTCTCTAGAAAATTCATCCATTTTCTTGGATTTTCTTAAAATAAATAAAGAAGACCTAGTGTCTTCCTTTGTAAGATTTAGTCCACATGTCCCCATAACTTGTAATTAGCCCCCACTAATTAATAGAAATGTGGACATATGCTACACATGCCACACGGCCAACTTGGAACTTTCCGAGAATTTTTTCTTGAACACTTGTAAAATTACCATTTTACCCTTAGACTCTCTTAATAATTCCGCTTCTAAATTCTTCATAAGCAACTCATATGCCAAGCAAAACAAAATAAGGCCTTGCTTGTTGTCCTCCCGCGATTGTCTTGAGCGGGATATTACCCTCCATAAATTTTCCTTGTTTCGGAACATGAATTTATGTGTATTACCCGTACACAAACACTAAACCCTAAACCAATACGAATCAACAAATTAGTAAACATATATATCAGTTACCTCACGGAAGAAGAAGAAGGAGGAGGAGGTACGAAGATGAAGCAGAATCAGAAATTTGGATGAAGACGACAGGGATGAATAGAAAGGAAAATGTGAAGTACTGAAGTAGTGAAGTGTTAGGTCTTAACTCTTAAGACTATTAGGGATTACACAGATTTTTACGGATTTGGGCTGGACTTAAAATATTTTTACAATGGGCCTTTAGCCCTTTACTCCTTTAGGCCCTACAGAAGTATAGTATTAGTAATTTAATTTCGGTATTCGGTATTTACCGAATACCGAACGGTATAATTGTAAATACCGAATACCGAAACCGAAAAACCGAATTTTATATTTCAGTACCGAATACCGAACCGAATTACCGAATTACCGAATACCGAAATACCGAAATAGCCGGTTCGGTTCGGTAATTCAGTTTTCGGTATTTTATGCCCAGCCCTAGGCATTTCGATCCGAGTTGTTAACTCATGCTTCTATACTAGTAGAAATATTGTTAAGCTTCGGTTAATTTATTCTAACTAATTAATTGGATAAAATTGATTCAAGGGAGAATGAAATTAATAGAATTTTATCTGGTATATTTTGTATTATTCATGTTTGTTACTGAATAGTCTCATATATGTTGTATATATTGTTTTTGTTGTAATACGATTGCTTTTTTCAATCGTACTGTAACATTATAATTTGTTTATGTGAAGCTCTTGATATGGAAGGTGTTGGAGCAAAGAAGAGCAATATTTTATATTTGTCTAGCTATTTCATTAAACTATAAACTTAACTTTATACAGATATACAAAAACAATTTTTCTCTTCTATGTCAACTAAATTTGCAGGATTATATGCATACACATAATATTTTTATATATTCTACTATGATTAAATTAACAACAATTTCATTCTATAAATTCATTGATTGTTCTTACGACTGCGAAGCGCGAACAAATTAACTAGTTAAATTAAAAAGGATGACATTTGAACCATTTGACTCGGAGCCTTGTAGGCAGCGTCTATGTAGAGACATGCACCTCTTTGAAGGAGTTTCATTGAAGGTAGTTTTAAAATTAATTAAGGTAATTATTATTTATTAGATTAGTAAGAGGGGCATTTGCAAGAAGGGTATTTTAGTAATTTAACTTTTGGCTTAAGAGCTTTCCACTTTATATGTACATAATACATACATACATACATACATATCTCTCTCTCCCTCTATATACACACACACACACAAAGAGACTGTTGTTTGATGCTACAAGTCAATATCTTAAATTTTTCTTGCTTAAGGAAGTCTCATATAAGTTACCCTTTGCTGGTCCAATTCGGACACAAAAGCAATATACATATACATATATATACATATACATATATATACATGTATATGTACATGTATATATATGTATATGTATATATATGTATATGTATATTGCTTTTGTGTCCGAATTGGACCAGCAAAGGGTAACTTATATGAGACTTCCTTAAGCAAGAAAAATTTAAGATATTGACTTGTAGCATCAAACAACAGTCTCTTTATGAATGACTGGGCAAGATCTTCGGCATTGATTTTGTTGCAAGAAATAAAGAATATTATATTTGTCAAATATGATGTTGGCATAATATTTTAATTTAAACGTTATTGTAGTTAGTGAGTCAATTAATCTTTGAGGTTGTCTTGGTTGGCATGTGCGCGTTATCAAGAAAATGATTTGCAACTTTGTTTTTTTTTTTTCCCACTAGACATGGGCAGGGGCGGATCTATGTAGTGGTGTGGGAGTGGCATGGCGTGGGAGTACCATGACAGCCCCACGCCTCAGTTGAAACTATATATATGGATGTATATATGTGTAAGATATAGTATAAATCTCAATCGTGCCACCCGGAACAACAATTGATGCCGTTGTGCCAATGGTTAGGAGCCTGGTTTTCCTCCCTAGGGGCGCCAGTTCAAATCCCTGCATCTACATTTATTTTTAGCTAATTTTTGCTGCTTTCTTTTTCTTCTGTTTTTCTCTCACAGGAATTTGGTAATATACTTAACCAATTAACAAGTCTTTATTTATCTTCTCTGAACTCGTACCATTTCTCTTCCTATTTATTTTAAGCATAAAATATCAACAAGACAGTAAATAGTTTCTTCTTCAAAAAACTCTTTCTCTTCTCCCAAATCTTCTCCTCTCTCTTCGTCAAAATTTGAATAATTTTTTCCCTGCTGCTCTCTTCCGTTGTTGTTTCTTATCTTTAATTTTACATGTCATTTTATTTAAATGGTTTAACAAAATGCAAAAAAAAAATGGTATGTTGAGTCTTGGTTCACGGTGATTTAAAAAAGAAATTTTCTTTATGTTATAGTAAAAATTATGCTTGTAAGCTTGAGTGATGTACCTATATGAGTGTAATTTTTTCTACTGTATATAATATTTGGAATAATTTGTTTATGTAAATCGAAAAAGACAAATAATCCGAACCGCAATCCAAAGTTGATCAAACCGATAAAATGTGTACTCTATTAATTAGTCCGTGTAAATTGCAATACGTCTACATTTACATTAGAGTGGCACCCGGAACCTCTAAATTCTGGATCCGTCTCTGCATATGGGTTGCAAGTTTGCATTGATTACTCACGGCTTGCAATTTTGAATTTCACCAAAAAAAAATATCAAAATATTTTTCTCAATCCTTTTTTTTCAACCAAAATAAAAAAGAAAAAGAAAAAGAAAAAGAAAAAAGGTTTTCAATTTTTACAAAATCGGAGGATCTAGTAATTAACTCTGTGCAATGACTGAAAAATAATTCTTTCTTGGTTGGAAAACGCTTTTGTACATAATTGAATTTTCCAGTAACTTTTTTTTTCCCAACCAAATACAAAATATAATTTTATAATGAAATCTTAACTTACTGATCAAGTCACTACATGTTTTGAGACTTGTAAAGTTATCCTATGAAGAAGTCGAGAAGGCAATTAGTAAGGTATTAAAAAAAAAGGCTCTCTGCTCTCTCCTACTTTCATGCAAAACCCTAACACGTCAACTTCAAGCTTGCCATAAATGGCCTCTATGGCCTTTGGCCAATCCACGTGGCTGGTCAACAAGGTCTTGTATTATCTCAGCATGGAGGAGAGATCCCACTTGTAAGTACAACCGAAGTCCCATATGCAGCATTATTGCAGCCTGAGAATATGAACCAAGTTAGACAAAATCATGCACAATCAATAGCTCCTATCCCTATTAAAGAAATTACGATGTTACAACATGCCCAATGTGAAGTGGACATAAGAGGAAGTGAATCGTATGAACAGGTTGGAGAATTTGCAATATGCAGTGATAGGAAAATTCTCATATGGATGGCCAGATATTGATCAATTGCGCGGAATGATTCCATCTCAATGTGGAACTAAAGGTGGATGTACTATTGGTTTTTCAGAAGTCGACATGTCCGCATTAGGTTAAATCTCTGGGAAGACTTTATGAACCTGATCTCTAAGCCTGCTTACTATTTGAATGACAATAAAGGAAATTCCTATCAAATGACTCCTCTCATATATGATTCTAGGTTCAAAATTGATGAGGAGACGTCTAAAGCTATGGCTTGGATTTCTTTTCCCAACTTACTACCCACATATTTTGTAAAGGAGTCATTATTCACATTAGCATCAGTAGTTGGTGTCCCATTACAATTGGACTTGGAAACAATTAATAAAACTAGACCTAGTTGTGCGAGGGTGAAGGTTTTAGTGGATCTTTTGTTGGATTTACCAAGAACAGTAAGGATGAATATAGAGGATGAAAAGACTGGTGCAATAAGAACTGTGACAGTTAAGATTCACTATGATTATCTTCCAAAGTATTGGTTTAATGACCCGTTTAGTCGTTTTAGTCTTTTCGGCATTTTCGCCATATCCCAAGCATTGACTAGCTCATTTTTGACCCGAGGGGACCGTTGGCATGCTTCCCGAGGTGTCTAGACCGGATTCAGGCAACTTTTGAGAAATATAGGCTTAAAGTGAAAAAGAGTTGACCCAAAGTTGACTTTTAGGTAAACGGACTTTTTTCAAAAATTCATCAATTCTGAGAGATCCAGATGGTCGTTTAGAACTTGTGTGTATCTCTAGTTCGATTCCTAATGCACCAGGATGCATTTTGGGACTTGGGTTGAGAAATTGAAATTAAGGTATCGGGGGTTGACTCGGTCAATGAGACTTCTGTTGGGAATTCTGAGGACACGAGCGCGTTTGTAGCGTGTTTTTATGTGTGTCTATGTGTATGGCATGTGAGCAGATGGTCTCGAAAATTAGTCGGAAAATCAGATTGAATTGTGAACTTGGGTGAGTTTTCTAGTGTCTGGTGCTCGCTTTGGCGGCACCAGCACCGCGGCAGCGGTACTGCTGGAGCATTCCAAGACACTTAGGTTTGACCGCTGAAGCGGCTTCGCTGGGGCGGTCCCAGTGTCACCAAAGCGGGTGGCGGGCAGTGAGTATAATTAATGAAGTGTTAAAAGCCTTTAGACCCTCATTTATTTTCATTTCGAAATTAGAGCTTTTGGGGACTGTTCTTGGAGATATTTGGGGAATACTTTTGGCGGTAAATCTTGCTATCACTCTTCTATTTCATTAATCTTAATCATCTTAGATTACTCCTTTCCTTAGTAATTCCTTAGTAATGGTAGATAAAAGTGGAGACGAAGAATGTTCTATCTAGGCTTATAAATGGTGAAATTGATGGAGTTTATGCTAGTTTTTGATGAATCTAAGGTTGTTAATCATATATCTTCCATTGTTAGTGTTGAATTTTGGAATCAAAGAGTTAGGGTTTTTACCCAAATTCGGGGTTTTGCTTCAAATTCGAAATTGGATAAACTTATGAGTTAATTTAGTAATTTGTGGTTGGGCTATGATCACCTAGTGCTTAATTTGATATTTTCCTTCCGAATTTTCCATTTTGGCCTTGGGGACCCATTTCCCCAAATGCTAGGGTTGGTTTTGACGTAAATAGAATGATAGGAATATTAGTATCATTCTTCATGATTTCTAATCTAGTATTCAATTATGCCTAGACCTTATCTATATTGAGGCTCGGCGGAAGGAAAAGGCGATAGAGTGAATTGTTGGTGCTGTTACTCGGCCATCCAGGTAGATTATGGCTTGCCTTTTTGAGACTTCGCATAGCGAAGCATATATTTAGATTATATCGTCAGAGAAAGCATGTGAACCTTCAGGTATGAAGTTGGGATGGATATTGTCTTAGGTTGGGCCCTGTTGTGTGTTTCGGACTAGCCATCCCGTTGCGTTGTTATTGATTGTTCTATTATGTTGGCTTGATGCCATGTGTTGTTAGTAGATATTAGCATCTGTTTTTCTATCTTGATTATATATTGTTGGCGTACCCATTGCTGGTACTTGTGATTTGGATATATTGTTGGCGTACCCATTGTTGGGACTTGTGATATTGAGCATGATTACTGTGGATACATGCATTGCATGCACTCTCATTCTTCATGATATATTGTTGAGATGCTAATGATACTTGATGAAACATGTAATGAAAGTGGGCTTGATTTTTACTTGAGTGACGTGAGAGGCTGATATCCGTTGTTAGTTCCGGAATAGTTGATTGAGTGTGTGCATAGACTCCGCGGGTCCCCCAGAGTGGTGCCGGTGAGAACCTCTCATGGGCAAAGATCCGGGGTCCCATTTGTCTATTGGGCAGATCCAGGATAGGTGGCACTTAGACTTCGTGAGTCACTTTGGGTTGTGCTACCAAGAAGTCGATATTTCTGTCCGGAGCACATGTGTACACAACATTTGCATTGCATCCATACATTATTGCATTGCATTACACCATGGCTTACTTTGAGATGTTTTGGTGATGTACTTGTGATGTTGGATTCGAGCTTGATATATTAAGACTCGGCACATTTGGGATTAGATGCTCTACTTAGGCGATGACGCATACTTAGCTTCGATTATAATTGATTTATACTTGTTGGTTTATCTGTCTATCTGGCTTTATTATCTGAATTATGTTAGCTATGCTTAGTCGGCCGATGATGCCTACGATCTTTGTTGTTTGTCTTGACTGCGATTCTTTGCATTCCTTTATGAATGCAGAGTATCAGGTTGGATCTGCTTCCGTTAGACGTGGCTGATAGTCTCTTCAGCATTATCATCGAGTTTCCTGGGTGATCATGGTTGTTCGCTGCCTTGAAGACTTTTCTATCATTATGTCTTATTCCTATTCAGAGACATAGATACTTTTATGTATTATTATTCTAGACATGTATTTATTCCTTTTAGATGCTATTGTATTACTCAGACTAGACCCTGAGGGTATTAGTATTACTCCACACTATTCTACCATATATATATTATCGTTAGACTTACGTATTTATTCTATTCCGTTGCTTCATTTAATTATTGATGTCTTTATTTATCATTTGGTTAAGGGTTCGCTTATCGAGGTGGAAAAGGTAAGTGCCCCCACGGGTTATGCCAAAATGGGTCGTGATAAGTTGGTATTAGAGCCCTAGGTTACTCGGCCTATAATACAAGAGCGTGTCTAGTAGAGTCTCATGGATCGGTACGATGAGCTTCGTACTTATCTGCGAGAGGCTATAGGACATTTAGGAAATCTCACTTTCTTTCATTCTTTCAAGCTACTTTATTCGAATTGGTACCTGGAAAGATCAAATTGGTATCTGACTCTTACCTCTTCTCTCCCAGATGCTGAGGACTCGAGCTACTACGGCCCGAGGTCAGGTGCCAAAGCCCGCAGCTATGGCTGGTACCTGAGGGCAAGCGACAACCAGAGAGCGCGGCAAAGTGAGAGGCCGGCGGGTCGCCCCCGGCCCGAGCAAGGCTCCGTAATAGGACGTCGGCCGAGAGAGATCTCTGTCTCCGAGCCCGAGAAGATGTGGCTTCGGTGCGGACACGGCCCCAGGGATTCTTACGGTCGAGGCCATGCAGGATACTATGGCCAGGGTCTTACTTTATCTTGTTTCCAGCAGGCGGCAGCCGGTGTTACTACTCCCGGCGGGGGTTCACAGACTAGGGTTGGGGTGCAGACCCCTGAGGAGGGACCTATACAGGTCCCGATGCAGCTATGGCTCCTCGCATTAATGTGATACCCGATCTTGGTGATGATCTGAGGCCTATGGAGGGCGCTGTTATGACTGTGTCCGATCAGGACCTTGTTAGGAGATTCAGGAAGTTAGAGTCGCCGAGGTTCTCTGGTACTTCGTCTGAGGATGCTTATGGGTTTATTCTTGATATGCATGAGTTGTTGTACTGTATGGGGATCATGGAGACCCACGAGGTTTATTATGTGTCCTACCAGTTTTGCGATAACGTGAAGACGTGGTGGAGGTATTTAGTGGCGTGCAGACCTGAGGGTTCCCCTCACCGAGGTGGACTCGGTTCTCGGGCCGCTTCTCAGTGAAGTATGTGCCCCGGTCTTTGAGAGAGGCGCGTAAGAAGGAGTTTCTACATCTTGAGCAAAAGGGCATGTCCTTGGAGTCCTATGTGACTCGCTTTCTATATCTGGCCCATTATTCCACTCCGTTGATCCCTACTGAGGACGATAGGATCAGGCGTTTTGTTGGGGAACTAGTTGGCTCTCTACAGATTCCTTGTCTTTAGATGGAATCTATGGGGGCTTCCTTCCATTCCATTATTGAGAATGCTTCTATGGTTGAGGGCGCTAAGGCACGTGCTTTTGGTTGTGGTGATAAGAGGCTACGTCAGACTGGGAGTTATGGTGGTTCTAGTTCGAGGGGCGTCGGTCAATTTTTGAGGCCGCATCAGCCATATTTTGATCGACATATGCATTCAATGTTTCAGGCTTCCCTCAGTGAGCCATATAGGCAGATAGCTCCTGAGAGTTCGTTCTCCAGACCAGTGGACAGGGTTGCTTCATCCAGGTCTTCAGTTTCTGTGTATCAGCATTCGTTTTCTATTAACTATTTTTCTTGTGGCAAGGTTGGGCATGTTGCTAGGAGATGTCCCCGACCCAGGCGGATTATCAGTCGCCGAGGACTTCTATATCATCTGGTGGTCGAGGTGGGACTTCTCAGAGGAGCGGCGCTCAGTCAGCCGCGATGCTTCTCATGGTTCTGGAGGTGGTTCCCAACCACCTAGAGGTGGTTCTCAGAGTGGGAGAGAGGGATATCAGACTGGCGTGCTGGGGCCCATTGTTACTCATTTTCGGTTAGGCCCGAGGTAGAGGCCTCAGATGTTGTGATTTCAGGAACCATAGAGCAGCATCTGTGTTATTTCATCCTAGATCCACCTATTCGTATGTATATTCATTTCATGCCGTTGTTGGGATATGCCTTGTGGTAGCATAGATATACCTGTTCGTGTGTCTACTTCGGTCGGAGATTCTGTGATTGTTGATCGAGTTTACCGGTCTTGTTTGGTTACTTTTATGGGGTATGACACTTAGGGTAGATTTGATGATTCTCGATATGGTTGACTTTGATATTATATTGGGGATGTACTGGCTTTCTCCTTATCACGTGATCTTGAACTATCACGCTAAGACAGCTACCTTAGCTATGCTAGGCATTCCTAGGCTTGAGTGGAGGGGTACTCTTTGTGCCGCTCTGAAGAAGATCATGTCCTTCCTTCGGGAGAAAAAATTAGTAAGTAAGGGGTCTTGCTTTATTTGGCTCGTATTAATCATACTCTTGTTGCATCTACCCACGAGTCTATTCCTATCGTGAGCGAGTTCGCGGAGGTATTTTGTTGGATCTGCCGCGTATGCCACCCGATTGTGACATTGATTTTTGTATTGACTTGGATCAGGGCTGTCACACCCTAATACTGATCAGGGTGCGATGGGCACCCGACCTCGTCAGCGGCGAACCCTGCTCGACGCTCACTTCATGCATAGAATTTTTTTTTTTTCTAAGTCGTACACATAGTAAG
>NC_081346.1:35240943-35280487 GCF_029784015.1 Lycium ferocissimum
GAATTTCCAACATGAATTTGTGTTTTCCTTGTTCAAAATCCTCCCCTTCCCAAGAACCCTTTATTGAATTGCTTGGCTAGAAAGAACAAGTTGAAAACTCTCTTCTTCTTCTTCTTTTTTTTTTTTCGCTTTTCTTTCTTTTTTTTTCCAAGGTGGCCGAACATGGCCCCTTTGTTCTTTTTCTCTTTCTCTCTTCTCTTTCAAATTTCATGAACTTGTGGGAATATATATAAGGTCTTATAATTATTCCCCTCCACTTGTCTATATTTATAAATAAGTCCCTCAAATAAAATATAAACACATGACTCCCTTCTTTCTTCTTTTCTAGAAATTTCTTCCATTTCTTGAATTTTTCTTTAAACTCCCAAAGATGACTTAATTCCTTTCTTCTTTTTTTTTTTTTCTAGAATTTTCTTAAAATACAAATATGGCCCCTTTCATGAACTTTCATGAAACTCATGTGAAATTCCCATTTACCCCTCGACTTTCTCAATATTACCATTTTGTCCCCCTAACCTTCCGCATTATTCCCACGGCCCATTTGCGAATTTCTCTTCTTGCCTTTAGCCTTTCTCAATATTTTCCACACTACCATTGTCCACAATTAATATTCCTAACAACTCGTACCCTAAAATTATTTTAGTGACATAGCCTTGTCTTAACTTCTCGCCATTGTCTCGCAAAGATCCGAACGTACGAGTACGGGCTATAATAAGGGCACTCGCCTATCTCTATTCCGCCATGTCCGACAGCTTTTGCCGGTTGAGAGAGCTTGGAGCGATTCTGGTTGTTGAACAAGGGGTTCATTGGGGACCGTCTCACTTCAGAGTGCTTCCGTGTTATTTGTGAAGAAGAAAGATGGGAACATGAGGATGTGTATTGATTACCGCCATTGGACAAGGCTACTATTCGGAACAAATATCCTATGCCCTATTGATGATCTATTCGACCGCCTTCAGGCTTGATGTATCGAAGATTGATTTGCGTTGTGCTATCACGGTTGAAGATCGGGGTGGAGGATATTCCGAACGGCCTTTTCGTACGAAATATGGCCATTATGAGTTTCTAGTGATGCCTTTTTGGGCTTACAAATGCCCCGGTGCATTTATGACTTTGATGAACGGCATCTTTAAGCCATTGCTCGATTCCTTTATGATTGTGTTCATTGACGGTATATTGTCTATTCCAAGAGAGTAGAGGAGCATGAGAGCCATCTTCATTTTGTTCTTGGGTTGTTGAAGAAGCAAAGTCGTTTGCAAGAACACAAGTGTGAGGTTCGATTGAGTCCGTAGCATTCTTGGCCCATGTTGTGTCTAAGGATGGGGTTGGTTGACCCACGGAAAGATTGGTCGCGAGGGTTGGGCGAGGCTCATCATCACATCGAGATTAGTAGTTTTGTGGGTTTGGCCAGCTATTACTGTCACTTCGTGAAGGGTTTTGCTTCTATTGCTTTGTCTTTGACCAGATTGACTCAAAAGGAGGTCCCCTTCCAGTGGTCAGATGATTGTGAGGAGAGCTTTTAAAAGCTCAAGCTTCTTTTGAAGACAGAGCTTTCAAAAGCTCAAGCTTCTTTTGATGACAGCCCCGATCTTAGCATTACCCGTGGAGGGTAAGGATTTTGCGGTCTATTGTGATGCCTCCCGTGTGGGCTTAGGTGTCGGTGTTGATGCGGGAGGGCAAAGGGTGATAGTTTGCTTCCGTCGATTGAAGATTCATGAGAAGAATTACCCCTACCCATGATTTGGAGTTGTTGGCCGGGTCTTGTACTTTGAATATTTGGAGAGACATTATTTGTACGTGTCCGTTGTGAGTGTTTTCACCGGCCGCCGTAGTCTTCCGTACGTGTTTACCCAAAGAGATCTTAATTCAGGGCGGCGGCCGACAGACGGAGCTCCTAAAGGACTATGACATCTCACTATTCCGAGACCATCCACGGGGGAAGAAACATGGGTCGGTGATGCCTTGAGTCGCAAGGCAAGAGAGTATGGGGAGTTTCTCGATTGATTGTTTTTCGAGCGTCGTTGGCCATGGAGGTTCGAGACTACGGCAGCCTTGATTTCGTTCGCCTTGATGTTTCGCCCCCGGGCGGAGATTTTGCACAGCGAGAGGCGCGGTCGTCTTTATTGGATCAATTAGGACTCATCGATTTGAGGATGCTTCGGTTGAGCAAGATTCAGAGATAGTGCTTTGAGAGGTGAGGCCAAGGAGGTCGTGATTGATTCTGAGGGCGTTTTGAGGATTAAGGGACGCATGTGCGTTCCTTGTGTTGGTGATTTGATTCAGTTGATCTTGTCTAAGGCTCATAGCTCTCGCTATTCCATTCATCCAGGAGCGACTAAGATGTACCGTGATTTGAGATAGCACTATTGGTGGCATCGAATGAAGAGAGATATAGTTGATTTCGTGGCTAAGTGTGGTAATTGTCAGCAGGTAAAGTATGAGCACCAGCAACCCGGTGGTGTGCTTCAGAGGATGCCTATTCCCGAGTGGAAGTGGAAGAGGATTACCATGGATTTTGGTTGTGCGCTCAGAAGACCTTGTAAAAGGACTCTATTTGGGTGATAGTTGATTGGTTGACTAAGTTAGCTCACCTTTGTTCCGGTTCGGAGTTTCTATATCGCGGAGGTTAGCCAAGATGTACATTCGAGACACCGTGAGGTTACGAGGTTACTATTTCTGTTGTATATCGGGGTACTATCTTCACTTCCCGATTCTGGAGGGCGTTTCATTAGGAGTTGGGTACCCGATTGGATCTCAGTACAACATTTCATCCCCAGAACGATGGCCAGTTCAAGCAGACCATTTAGGTGCCCGAGGATATGTGTTATTGATTTTGGTGGTCATTGGTATCAACACTTACCTTGGAGTACATCGGTCGAGAGTCCGCCGGAGGAGGAGAGTTATTCGGAGCTAAGCTTTTGGCCGGCTCGAGTCGGCAAAGATGTGCGGATCGGAAGGTCAGATTTGGAGTTTCTTTATTGGTGACCGAGGTTCTATTGAAGGTTTCACCCATGAAGGGTGTTATGAGGTTTGGTAAAAGGGGCAAGTTGAGCCCCAGGTATATTGGTCCATTTGAGATTGTTGCTCATGTGGGTGATGTAGCTTATGAGTTGGCATTGCCGCCAGACTTGGCGGGAGTTCATCCGATTTTCCATATTTCGATGCTGAAGAAGTACCATTCCGACAGTACTTACATTGTTCGTTGAGATTCTGCATTACTTGATGGAAATTTGACTTATGGGGAGGAGCCTATCGCGATCTTGGATAGGCTGGTTCGAAAGTTGAATTCGAAAGAGATTTCTTCTGTGAAGGTGCAATGGAAGCACCGTACAATTGAGGAAGCCATTAGGAGCCTGTAACGACCCGTTTGGTCATTATAGTCTTTTCAGAATTTTCACCCTTTCCCTAGCATTGATTAGCTCACTTTTGACACGCTTCCCGAGGTACCTAGATCAAATTCGAGCAACTTTTTGGAAATATAGGCTTAAAGTGAAAAATAGTTGACCCAAAGTGATTTTTGAGTAAACGAACCTTTTTTGGAATTTCATCGATTTCGAAAGATCCGGATGGTCGTTCAGAACATGTGTGTGTATTTGGTTCGGTTCCCAATGCACTCGGATGCATTTCGGGACTTGGGTTGGGAAATTGAAAGTAAGGCATCGGGGGTTGACTCGGTCAACGAGACCTCTGTTGGGAATTCCGAGGCCACGGGCGCGTTCATAGCACATTTTATGTGAGTCTATGTGTATGATATGTTAGCAGATGGTCTGGGGAACTAGTCGGAAAATCGGATCGAATTGTGGAATTTAGGAAGTTTTCGTGTGTACGGTACCCGCTTTGGCAAAGACCAATGACTGCGGCGGCCCGTACCACCGGGGTCAGCAACACGGCCGAAGAGGTCCAGCGTTTTGGGCTTGCCCGGCAGTCGAGGTGACCGCTAGAGGCGGCGGCGCCGGGACGATCCCGGATCGGCGAGGCGGGTGACGGACAGTTAGTAACATTAATAAAGTGTTAAAAGCCCTTAAACCCTCATTATGTCCCATTTCGATAGTTGAGCTTGAGGGAGCTGTTCTTAAGGATATTTTGTGGAGAATCTTGGAGGTGAATTATGTTTATTTCTTCGCTCTTCGTTTAACCATAATCATATTAGATTCCCCCTTTCCCTTAATAAATCTATGATGATGGGGGTTGAAAGAGGGTTTTGGAAGAACATTGTCCCTAGGATTATTAATGATAAATTGGTGATGTTTATGCTAGATATTGACTAATCTAAGCTTATTAATCATATATCTTTCACTTTTAGCGTTGAATTTCGGAATCAAAGACTTAGGGTTTATACCCAATTTGGGGGTTTTACTTGAAATCAAAAATTAGGCTAATTCTTGAGTTAAATCAACAATTAGTGGTTGGGTTATGACCACCTAGTACTTAATTTGGTATTTTGCTCCCGAATTTTCGATGTTGCCCTTGTGGGCCCGTTTTCTCACTTTTTAGGGTTTGAATTGACCTAATTTGAATAATAGCAATATTAGTATCATTCTTGATGATTTCTATTATGGAATTCGATTATGCTTAGACTACTTTGGTTCTGAGGTTCAGCGAAAAGGCAAGGCAAAGGAGTGAGTTGTTGGTGTTGCGATTCGGCCTTCCAGGTAGGTTATGGCTTACCTTTGGTGAGACTTCGTATGTGAAGCACATTTAGATTATGATGTCGAGATGAAGACGACATGAACCTTTTAGGTATGAAGTCGGGTTGGATATTGCCTTAGGTTGGGCCCTGATGTGTGTTGGGACTAGCCACCCCATTATGTGTACTTTAATTATTCTATTGTCTTTGGCTTGATGCCATGAGTAGTTGGTAGGTGTTTAATTCTGTTTTATCGTCTTGATTGGGATAGAATTGACATGCCCGTTATTGGTATTTTTACTTGGATATGTTGTTGGCGTACCCACTGTTGGTACTTGTGATATTGATATAATGTTGGCATACCCACTGTTGGTATTGTGATATGATACATTGTTGGCGTACCCCTTGTTGGTACTTGTGATATTGAACTTGATTGTTAATGATTAATATACGCATTATACGCCTTCTCACTCATTCATGATGCATGGTCGATACCCGGTGATGATCCAGTATTGTTGATTGAGTAAACTGATATTTTGATAAACTCTTTTACTTGAGTGATTATGAGGAGGCCAATGTCCGAGGATCAATTTCGGAATCATTGATTGTGTGAACTGATATTTGATAAACTTTTTTACTTGAGTGATTATGAAGAGGCCGATGTCCGAGGATCAATTCCGGAATCGTTGATTGTGTGAACTGATATTTGATAAACTCTTTTACTTGAGTGATTATGAGATGGTCGATGTCCGATGATCCATTCCGGCATCGTTGTTACATGGCCGATCCCGATGATATTTTCAAAATCGTTGTTAGGGCATGGACTCCGCGGGCCCCCCAGGGTGGTGCCTGTGATAACCCTCCGTGGGCAAAGATCCTGGGTCCTGTCTGTCTATTGGGAAAAGATCCAGGACGGGTGGCACTTAGACTTCACGAGTCACGCTGGGTTGTGCTCTTTGTGACGTCGATATTTCCATCCGGAGTACTTGTGCACACCACATTTGCATGGCATTGCATTGCACTCATACCATTACTGCATTACATTGCATTATGACTTTATTATGATGTTTAGTGTTGTATTGTGATATTGGATTGGATACCTTCGGACTTGGCATATTTGGGATTAGATGCTCTACGTAGGTGATGACGGATAATTGGAATTGATTGCATTGTCTTATACTTGCTAGTTTCCTTGCTTATCTGCTTTATTTTCTAAATTGTGTTAACTATGCTTAGTCGGCCGATGATGCCTACTACTAATCTTGTTATTTATCTTGACCTTGCACCTTTGCATTCTTTTATGAATGCGAGTATCGAATCGGATCACTTCTGTGACCCATGGCTGATCGACGCTTCAACTTCTCTCGAGTTTTCAGGGTGAGCATGGCAATCCGCTGACCTTGAACACTTTCTTATCATGTGTCCTATTTACCTCAGAGACATAGACATTTTATGTACTAGTATTCCGGATTGTATTATTCTCTTTAGATGCTCTTGTATTATTCAGACAAGACCCTGGGGGTGTTTATTGTCTTTCACACACACGCACACCACACACACACACACACACACACACACACACACACACACACACACATATATATATATATATATATATATATATATATATATATGTTCTATTCCGCTACTTAATTTTCATCCTTTTATGTATTGGATCATTGTTGGGGTGAGGGTTCGCTTACCGAGGTGAAAAGGTAAGTGCCCGTACGGCCTAGGCTAAATGGGTCATGACAAAGACCGAGGCCGACATGCATAGTAAATATCCCCAGTTGTTCACTGATTCAGGTATTTTCCCGTTTCTTTCTCTTATTCGCTCGAGGACGAGCGACGGTTCAATTGGTATTGATGTAATGACCTGTTTAGTAGTTATAGTCTTTTTGGTATTTTCGCCCTTTCCCGAGCATTAACTAGCTCATTTTTATCCCCAGGGGACCGTTGGCACGCTTCCTGAGGTGTCTAGACCGGATTCAGGAAACTTTTGAGAAATATAGGTTTAAAGTGAAAAAGAGTTGACCCAAAGTTGACTTTTGGGTAAACAGACCTTTTTTGAAAATTCATCGATTCCGAGAGGTCTGGATGGTCGTTTAGAACTTGTGTGTATCTCTGGTTCGGTTCCCAATGCACCCGGATGCATTTTGGGACTTGGGTTGGGAAATTAGAATTAAGGTATCGGGGGTTGACTCGGTCAACGAGACCTCCGTTGGGAATTCCGAGGCCACGAACGCGTTCACTGCGTGTTTTTATGTGTGTCTATGTGTATGGTATGTGAGCAGATGGCCTCGGGAATTAGTCAAATAATCGGATTGAATTGTGAACTTGAGTTAGTTTTCTGGTGTCTGGTGCCCGCTTTGGCGGCACCAAATACTGCCTTGGCAGCCGGAACCGGCCCCAGAGCGGTAACACCATGTTGGAGCGGTCCAAGCCACTTGGGCTTGATCGCTGAAGCGGTTCCGCTAGGGCGGTCCCAGTGTCGCCAAAGCCGGTGACGGGCATTGAGTATAATTAATGAAGTGTTAAAACCATTTAGACCCTCATTTATTTCCATTTCGAAATTAGAGCTTTTGGGGACTGTTCTTGGAGATATTTGGGGAATACTCTTGGAGGTAAATCTTGCTATCCCTCTTCTATTTCATTAATCTTAATCATCTAGATTACTCCTTTCCTTAGTAATAGTAGATAAAAGTGGAGATAAAGAATGTTCTATCTAGGCTTATAAATGGTGAAATTGATGGAGTTTATGCTAGTTTTTGATGAATCTAAGGTTGTTACATATATCTTCCATTATTAGTGTTGAATTTCGGAATCAAAGAGTTAGGATTTATACCCAAATTGGGGGTTTTGCTTCAAATTCGAAATTGGATAAACCTATGTGTTAATTTAGCAATTCGTGGTTGGGCTATGATCACCTAGTGCTTAATTTGATATTTCTCTTCCGAATTTTTCGTTTTGGCCTTGTAAGCCCCGTTTCCCCAAATGCTAGGGTTGGTTTTGAAGGAATAGAATGATAGAAATATTAGTATTATTCTTCATGATTTCTAATCTAGAATTCAATTATGCCTAGACCTTATCAATATTGAGGCTCGACGGAAAGGGAAGGCGATAGAGTGAGTTGTTGGTGTTCTTTGCTCGACCATCCAGGTAGGTTATGGCTTACCTTTGTGAGACTTCGCATAGCGAAGCATATATTTAGATTATATCATCGGAGAAATCACGTGAACCTACGGGTATGAAGTTGGGATGAATATTGTCTTAGGTTGGGCCCTGTTGTGTGTTTGGGACTAGCCATCCCGTTGTGTTGTGATTGATTGTTCTATTGTGTTGGTTTGATGCCATGTGTTGTTAGTAGATATTGGCATCTGTTGTTCTATCTTGATTATATATTGTTGGCGTATCCACTGCTGGTACTTGTGATTCGGATATAGTACCCATTGTTGGTACTTGTGATATTGAGCATGATTACTGTGGATACATGCATTGCATGCACTCTCATTCCTCATGATATATTGTTGAGATGCTGATAATACTTGATGAAACACTGTAATGAGCTGGGCTCAATTTTTACTTGAGTGACATGAGAGGCTGATATCCGATGTGAGTTCCGGAATCGTTAATTGAGTGAGTGCATGGACTCCGCGGGTCCCCTAGAGTGGTGCCAGTGAGAACCCCCCGTGGGCAAAGATCCGGGGTCTCGTCTGTCTGTTGGGCAAAGATCCAGGACGAATGGCACTTTGACTTTGTGAGTCACTTTTGGTTGTGCTATCGAGATGTCGATATTTTCGTCCGGAGCACATATGTACACAACATTTGCATGGCATTGCAATGCATCCATACATTATTGAATTGCATTGCGCCATGGCTTACTTTGAGATGTTTTGGTGATGTACTTGTGATATTGGATTCAGGCTTGATATATTGAGACTTTGCACATTTGGGATTAGATGCTCTACTTAGGTGATGACGCATACTTGGCTTCGATTATGATTGATTTATACTTATTTGTTTATCTGTCTATTTGGTTTTATTATATGAATTATGTTAGCTATGCTTAGTCTGCCGATGATACCTACCAGTACTGTTGTTTTGTACTGACCGATTACTGCATTCCTTTATGAATGCAGAGTATCTGGTTGGATCTGCTTCCGTTACACGTGGCTGATAATCGCTTTAGCATTATCATCGAGTTTCCAGGGTGAGCATCGCCGTTCGCTACCTTGAAGACTTCTCTATCATTATGTCTTATTCCTATTCAGAGACATAGATACTTTTATGTATTATTCCAGACATGTATTTATTCCTTTTAGATGCTCTTGTATTACTCAGACTAGCCCCTGGGGATATTAGTTTTATTCCGCACTATTCTACCATATATATAATATCATGGGACTTATGTATGTATTCTATTTCGTTGCTTGATTTAATTATTGATGTCTTTGTTTATCGTTGGGTTAAGGGTTCGCTTATTGAGGTGGGAAAGGTAAGTGCCTGCACGGCTTATGCTAAAATGGGTTGTGACAATTTGAGAGAATGTAAGCTATAGGGTCACAATGAATATGACTGTAGGGTCATCAACCCAGAGTTAGCATTGAAGGAAGACGGGGAAGTCAGTCAGAGTAAGGAGAAGACACATCTTGAGAATTTAGGTCTTTGAGCAAGACCAGGAGAAGGTAACTAATGCTGATCAATCCCAAGAACAACAGGTAAAAGTTATGGAGAACAATAAACAGGCACAGGGAAATAAGAAACAAGTTACTAACCATGTTAATGAGAAGGAGAGGACAAAGGGTATGGTGCCGAAGAAGTATAAGAGATACAATAATCCCTTAAAGTTCTCTGCTAGGATGATGACTAGTGGAAAAATGATTGGCATTCCAGGATAGTGGAATCCTAAAAAGTATAACAAAGCTGCAACATCAAGGGTAAAGGAGAATAATCAAAGCATGGAAGTCAAGAGGACTCAACAAGTGGGAAGCAACAATGTTCAAACAAAAAATTAGTTTGCAGCATTTACTGATATTGAACAACCTGATGATAAGGAGACAAATAATAAGGTGAAACAGACAAAGCAAGTAAGAAATGTTGAAATAGTAAGGGAAGAACATTCAAGTCTTTGGTGTAGAATCTCTTCACAGTAGCAAAAGCCCTATAAAGACTACTGAGCAAGAAACTATACAGGATGGAAGTAATGATTCCAACAAAGAACAAAAAAATTGCAAAGGAAGGGGAGGAGTTCACAGGTGACAAGATCAACAAGGAGGAAGGGGCTTAAGGTGCAGAATCAGGAAATGATAAATAGGAGAATGATATGGTTGAATCTCAGAAGGAAAATGAAGCTCAAAGCTCAGTGGATGATCACAAAGATTCATTATGGAATCTTCTTTAAAGATGAGGGGCTTTTTAATGGAATCAACAAAGGTTCATTATGGGAAGTATGATAAAGAATCCATTCAATCAGACGGGGCCAAGCATATTCAGGAGAACATTTATCAATCTATTGACAGTATTTCTGATGGAAATGGTAAGAAAAAGCAAGAGGGAATGACAGTGGATATAGTTTTGAAATCTAATCCACCAGATGATGGTAAACAAGAAGGGCATGATAATGGGGATGTTCATTCTCTAGTAGGAGAAGTGTCAGAATCTGTAAATACCAATGCCATTAATCAATCAGGAAATAAAGAGAAAGAGCATAAGCAAGTACCTGTGGTTGAATGAGATAGTTCCACACAAGGTCTCAGACAAGGAGGTTCAAGGGGACCTGGAGAAATCACAAGTACAGGGAGAACATCAAGGTAATGAACTACACTCAAATATCATTCACAAATTCACAAAGGAGGCAGATTTGTCACCAAAAGCATTAGCAAAGTTTGGGAAGAAGCCTAAAAATAAGGAAAACATTCTACCTACGAGGTTTCTTCCAAAGAGAGTTGTAAATTCCAAACATTAATGATGATTAATGCCGTACTTCGGAACATTAGGTCTGTTAACACCCAACAGGCATTTAAAAGATTAACCATGTTACAAAGACAACATAAATGCTTTGTTGTAGCTCTTATGAAACCTTTTCAGAATTGTAGACATCTTCAGAAATATAGGAGGAAATTGGGGATGGAATCTGCTATTGCTAACTCTAATGGCAAGATTTGGATTTTTATAGACTCTGCTGTCCAGTGGGAAATCATGATGAATACTAAGCAGCAAATTACTCTGAAGTTGTGTCATCAGGATATTGGTAAATACATTTTAACTACTTTTGTTTATGCCAAATGTGAAGGAGAAAGGCAATAACTGTGGGATAAGTTGTATCAGCTTGCAAGTAATATGGATTTGCCTTGGATGGTTGGTGGATATTTCAATGTAATATTATCAGAGGCGGAGAAGCTAGGAGGTTTACCAGTCACTATCAATGAATGTGAAGATTTTGCTTTCTATAGCAACTCTTGTGAATTGTTTGACATGGGGTTTAAAGGAAGTCCTTTCACTTGGTGGTATGAAAATTTGCTGAGGATTGTATTTTTAGGAGACTTGACAGAATAGTGGTTAACCAGCATTTTCAGAATATTTTTCCTAATATTAAGGTGGAACATTTGTCAATAACAGGATCAGATCACACTCTTATGGTCCTATCTTGTGGAGAGGGTATTGTCAATTTTATAAAACCTTTTAGATTTCTCAATTTCTAGACTCAACATGAGTCTTTTAAGGAGGTGGTCTTGCAAAATTGGAGTTCAAGGCTCGAAGGTTCTCCATATTTATCCTTTAAGCTGAAGTTGAAAAATCTTAAAGGGTCTTATCCAAATGGAGCAGAGACACTTTTGGGGATATCTTCCAGTAACTAGCAATAAGGAAGGAAGTGGTGAGGATTAAGGAAGCACTATTTGAGGAGGACCTTAGCAGTGTAAAGTTGTTCTGCCAAAAGCTCAGGCTGAATTAAAGAAATATTTGTGCTTGGAGGAATAATACTGGAAACAGAAGACTCGCTTTTCCTGGTTTATAGAGGGAGATAGAAACACTGGTTTCTTCCCCAATTATGTAACTGGAAAAAGGAAGAAGCTATAGTTAAAAAACATAAATGATGACTCTGGAAATAGGTTGGAATCCATGGATTTAATCTCTGCAGAGGCAGTCAAATTCTTTAAGAAACAGTTCACAAGGGAAGGTGAGGTTATTGATTTTACAATGTTAAATCATGTCCCTCATATGATGTCTCATGATCAGAATGTGGCTCTATGTGCTTATCTTACAAGGGGAAAGTAAAACAGACAGTGTTTGCATTAAGTGGTGCTAGTGAAGTGGTCTTGATGGATTTACAGGCACATTTTATCAATACTGTTGGGATATTATAGGAGGTGATGTACATGAAGTGGTGTTATCTTTCTTTGATGGAACTGAGCTTCCTGAATCATTCACTCATACCAATCTAGTCCTGATTCCTAAGAGACACCGTGTACAAACATTTTCAGATATGAGGCCAATTAGTTTATCCAACTTCATAAATAAGGTGATATCAAGAGAGATTCATGGAAGACTGGAAAAGTTGCTACCATCCTTAATCTCTCTTAATCAGTCTGGTTTTGTGAAAGGGAGAAACATTTTTGAGAATATCTTAGTCACTCAGGAGATAATCTTAGACATAAGGATTAGGGGAAAGCCTGCTAATGTGGTTATAAAGTTGGATATGGCTAAAGCTTATGACAGGGTTTCTTGGAAATTTCTACTTCATGTTCTAAGAATAATGGGTTTTGCTGAACATTTCATTAATCTAATGCGGGGGTTGTTATCAAACAATTGGTATTCTGTGTTAGTAAATAGGCAGGCTTCTGGTTTCTTTAAATATTCTAGAGGGGTAAAGCAAGGAGATCCTTTGTCTCCTATTTTATTTTTACTATTAGCAGAGGTGATACCAAGGGCCCCAAACTCTTTGTTTGAGGACTACAACTATGTTGGGTTTGGAATGCCAAAGCGGTCATATCCCCTTAATCACTTGGAATATGCTAATGATGCAATTATTTTTGCCTCAGCTCAACCAGAGTCTCTCAGAAGAATCATGGCTTTATTGAGAAATTATGTGCAAACTTCAGGACAACTGATTAGCAGGGAGTAGAGTCCATATTACATGTACTCTAAAGTGGGTAATGATCTTATACAGTTAGTATGGGACATTACAAGATTTGCTCAAGGCCAATTTCCTTTCACTTATCTTGGATGCCCAGTTTTCCATTCAAGAAAGAAGAAGGTGTACTATCTTTGATCTCATTAAGAAGGTGAAGGGAAGACTATATTCTTGGAAAGGGAAACTGTTATCTTTTATGTGGGAAGGCTGTTTTGATTAAAAGTGTTCTACAAACCATTCTAGTACACCTATTGTCAGTGCTAGCACCTCCCAAATGTGTTCTAAATGAACTCCATAAGATCTTTGCTACATTATTTTGGAGTAATAAGGAGGAAGGGAGAAGTAGACATTGGGTTTCTGGGAAGGATGTTTTTTGCCAATTTAGGAAGGAGGATTGGGTTTTAATTGATATCTCTAATGCACTTTTTGCTAAACTTTGGTGGAGATCTAGAGCAACTTCTTCTCTATGGACAAATTATATGTGGAACAAGTATTTCAAGAAAGTGATTCCTACTCTAGTTCAATGGAAAGGGGGAGCTCAAGCGTGGAAAAGGATCTTTGGAAGCTAGAGGAGGGATTGAACATGAAATTTGGTGGAATATCAAAGGAGGGACCACCAATGTGTGGTATGAGAATTGGACTAAGCTAGGAACTCTGCACTATGTGGTTTCTATTGATTATCCACTCAATGAGGATTTGGAGGATGTTTCTGATCTTATACAGGAAGGGCAATGGAAAGAACAACTATTGCAACAAACTTTCCCTGAGGATATTGTTGAACATATCAAAGCAGATATTCACACAGAGGAACTACTAGGGACTTGGGATAAACCTTGGTGGATGCCTACTTCTACTGGGAAGTTTCCTATCAATAGTTCTTGGGATCTTTTAAGACATAGGGCCAAATCCATGACGATTTCAAGTACTTGTGGATCAAAGGAGTGCCATTCAAGATTTCTTTCTTTCTTTGGAAGCTATAAAGTTAAAGCTATAGAAGTTAAAGATCCCAACTAATGATTTTTAAGGGGAATGAGGATACATGTAGTTTCAAGGTGTTACTGTTGCAGTACTTCACAACAAGAAACGCTACAACACTTGTTCTTGACAGGGGCTTTTGCAACGTGGGTTTGGAAAGTGTTTATAGATGCCGCAGGCATACAGTTATCCATGATACAGATTTATCAAATAATAAGATCATGGTGGAAAATAGATTTTGATGAGAAGTTAAGACCAATTCTACAAGTAGTGCTAGCTATAATTGCATGAGAGTTATGGAGGAGGAGAAAGACTATAAAGCATTGGGGTAATGTAAGTTTTAGGAGGGTGGTACATGAAGTTAATAATAATATGTACTATTTGACTAAGTTGACATACCCTTGGTTGAAAGATATTTCTACCTTATGGCTAGAAATGGTGGATCACTTAAAGAACTATCCGCCTTCTATGTTAACTAAAATAGTGTATTGGAAGTTTCCTTAGGAAAGATGGTTGAAATGTAATACAGATGGAGCATCAAAAGGTAATCTTGGTCCTAGTTCATATCAGGACATACTGGATTATGAGATTTAGTTAATCAGGACCCTCCTGGATGAGACTTAGTTTACTTTTCGCTAACACTCACAAAGCTTTCTTGGTGTAAACTGGGGCAAAAAATTTTTGTTTGTGTTTTTTGTCTTAGTAGTCTGCAGGATCCATTTGGAGAACAATAGGAGTTGCAAGACATCAGGACCTGTTTAAACAATGAAGCAAGTTTAATAGTAGGAGCCCTCCTGAAGAACAGGGCCGACTTTCAATTTTAAGTTCAGGAACCCCCCTGGAGAATAAGGACAACTCTGAATTTCAAATTCAAGAGCCCGCCTGGAGAATAGGGTTTACTTTCAAGTTCAATTCGAGATAAGAACGCCTATCTCACCACTTGAGAAGGCATGAAGATTCAAGTCAAGGTTCATGAGAAGCTGCATAGATATGATCTTGCACTTGTCTTTTCTTTTTGACTTTTGTAGTTCATTTTGATGTAATAACATGAGCCGCGGACCAAAGCCTCCTCGATTGACTCTCCAATTCAGTATGTTCCATTACACATGTTACTGTTTGAACTACACATGACCTGATTCCCTTATAACTCGTGATATGTAGGCTGCCCAAAACCAGGATCGGTCCCATCCTTTTCTTCCTTTCTTTTTTCTTTAAACAATGGTCGGATCAAAACTTGTCTCATTGTCTATTTCTTTGTCCGAAAACACTTCGTGTTTCCAGTCAAAGAGGGGTAAGCTTTAGATACGTGATTTTTGACCCTTCACACAATTTTTATCATTTTGCGTTCAATTTTTCTTTTAAATATAATATTTCTATTTTTTACTTTTATCTAATTTTGGCTATTTTCACTTGAGAAAATAAAAGAAAAATATAAAAATAGGCTAATTTGGTAGTGCCACCTTGCAAGCTTCCACTTTATCCCAAAATAACCAACTCATCATTGATTTTTGGCCTCACATGCTCTCACACTCACGAGACCTCACCCCAGTCTCTTTTCTTGGTCACCATGCACAAATACATACATCATTATATATAAATACCATACAAAAATACACCATAGAGGATATTAAGAGCATGAGAAGGTATTTTTGGGGATTTCACTTAGCTCGCGGGTAATATACACAGAGATCCAAATATATCATGGTATAATGGGATAAAGAGATACGGAAGGTACAATAGTGTAGTGGCTGGAATTTTTGCTCTTCTTTTTCTTATATACGTACCCCACTGTAGAGAGAATAATATTCATTCACCGACAGAGCACGTTAGAGGGAGAGGGACGAGTTTTAGGGGTTTTTTTTTCACATCACTCTACATATTTGAGAACCTTGATGAGTTAGGGATAGAGGATATAAAAACAGAGAGAAATAGGGAATCTTTCTTGGAGAAAAATTCACATAGGGGGGTTTTGGGATTTTTCACTGAGCAGTATTCATTGTGTGCACGTTGAATATTCAGAGAGAGATACACTAACAATATATCACTAACATAGCATAGTGACGGAGAGTATCTGGTAGAATAGAGGCACAACATAGAGAGAAATAATAGATCATTGATAGAGGAATTCATATGAGTTAGATAGAGAGAGCATGAGAAACACGCACAATCAATTACAGAGAGATTGAGAGCACCACTCGAGAGAAAAAGAAACAAAGCACTAGTTTTCATCTTCTCCTCCACCGTGAAGATTCCTTTTTTTCCATACTTTTCCTCCATGAAACACCCCAGAACCACCCCCAAAAGTTGTAGTCGTAGCTCTCTCTTCCCACCACATAAGCACCATTCAAACCATCGTAACACAGCCCAAAACACCATTTGAAACCAGACCCTTGTTCTTCCTTCCATCACCGTCAACCACCAGAAAATAAAAGGATAATAGAGTTCATTAGTTGAGTGCTCCATCTGAGTCGTCTGCGAGGCTTTCCGGTTGGGTCGGGTTTGCTTGCCCAATTTCTGTTTGTGGTTTATAGTCAGGGTTGCTCATTGTTCAACTGGAATTCAATTAATGGAAGAAGTCTTGGTTCTACATTGAAAGTTCATTTCTTTGTCGGTTACTCTTTTTAAATTACTATTAAATTAGTCCTTTAGAATGTTCTATTGATTGATTTGTTTGAGATGGGGATCTGTGCATTTATTATTGAAATATCTCCTTGAGTTTGATCTAAAATTGGTATGATGCTATGAATTTCAAAAAGAAACTCGTGGGAGTGTTAATCTAATGCCTTGATTTGTGAATGATGAAAAGCATTGGATGGAGATGTTAAATGACTAAAACAGGGATGTGGGAATTAAATCTGAATTATTAGAGGTTTGGGCTTAACTTGATTTTACTACTATTTTATTCAATTAGGATCGTGATGTGGTTTTTTGAAAATATAAATTGGTAATATTGAGGTTGGTAGGCGAATCTCTAGGCCCATTTAATTTATTGTGTGCTTTTACTTGCTTTCGAATATTATGTATTTATCAGGGGAATGCCCCGAAGAACTTTGTAAAAAAGGAGGACGTTCGTGGAGAAGACCTCGGGATGTTGGGTGAAGCGTAGAATAGGTTAGCATAGGATATAGGTTTATTTTCTTCGTAGTTTCTTTTGTTTTGGGGTTGTAATAATTTAGATATTGTTTTAAACTCCTTTTTTTGCGTGCTTGTGCGGTTATCAAATTGAGTTTCTCCGTTAAGTCGATATGAGTCAATTAAAGCGACCGTACTAAAACCACGGGACTCAAGGGGTATCTTACACCTTCTCCTTGATCAACAGAATTCCTTAACCAGAATCTCTGTTGCTAATCGCATATTTTAAAGTCAAACCTATTTTAGAAAGGGATATCTGTTTTTAGGTGATTTGGCATACCGAAACTCATTGTCAAGTGGCGACTCTTGTTATTTTTAAATGGTTCCTTGTTGAAACACTTATTTTTTCACTTTATTTTCAAAACCCTTTCGAACATAACATATAAATCATTTTTGTGGAAAAAGGGGTGTGACACTTCCGAATATGGCTCTACATAAAGCTTGGCTCAGGTTCAAGAAGAAGATCAAGAATTTCCCAAAGCATGGGTTGCCTGAAGATGTCCTTCTCCAAATATTCTATAGGTCACTTGATTCGGTAAATAAGTTGGTGGCGAACAATGTGGCAAAAAGGGCCATTATATGAAATTCATTCGATATTATGAGTGCTTTACTTGACAAGTTGACCAAGACTAACCCAGCTTGACATACTATAGAGCCTAAGTGGTAGGAGGAAGTACTACTAAGATATTTTTTAGTGAGGCAATCAATGACGAAGAAGACCGAGACGAGAATAAACCCAACTAGGTTGGGGTCATATATCACAGAGAATACGACGAGAAACTCATCTTATTTGTTTATGTAATGACTTTACTAGGTTCTCTATTTCTAAAGTCATCAAGTTTTTTAGTTTGAAAAATGAATTGAAATATCGTTTACTCGTAAGTGGTTATATGAAACTATTCGATGAACGGGGTTAGGGTTGTGAATCTCCAATGAGTCTTGTGATGGGTTATTTAGCTAATATAGGTGTAGATAGTGAGGAATGGGTAGTGGAGACTCATTCACAAGTGGGGATTTCTCAATACACCCACTTGATTTCACTAATAGGCTTTCTCAAGGCTAAAGTGTTAGTTCTTAAACACCCATTTTGTACCCTTAGTTGAATACTTTCCATTAAGAAAAAGAAAAAAACGTGAACGGGAATTGGAAATAAAATAGAATCCTGGGTCGCGAACATAGTTGAAAATCATTAAATGGGGTTTAAAGCCCCAAGTCTTAATTAATATACCCCTTTCCTAGTCTCTATTTTCCTTTTTCAAGTTTAACTAGAGATAATAGGCTTAAAGAAGTGTTTGCAACCACACCTTAACATTTAATGGTGAGGGGTAATTGAATACCCACACTTACTACACCTTTTTGAAGTTTTAAGATTTAACCCATACATAAAGACCCATTTAAATTCACAACCCCAACTTTAAAGTTTTAGCTACTCTTAAAGAAAGGTAAATAAGACAAGGAAATAAATAAAGCCATAGGACCTCACAATGATTAAGTATTGGAAAATGGAAGAATCTTCAACTTTGTCTCTTCAAAAATACCCAATGGATAAAAGGGAGTCTTGACAAGACACATCGATGACTAACAGAATATAATATGACATGAATGTTTGACACAAAATCTTAGAGATTAGATTTATAGGGTCCCAAAATAAGGGAACAAAAATTTACAAAAATGGCACTATATCCCACTCTGCGGCCCCACAGACCAGGACTGCAGTCGGTAAAAGAGCTAGGATTTGCAAAGTGGGCCTCTGACTTCTGGATCTGATTTCTCTGTCCATAAGTGCAGTCTTGGAACTTCATGTACCATGCCATAGGCTTCTTTGTAACACCCCGTAAATTTGAACTAGGTGTGAATGTGTAAAAATCTAGTGTTAAGATGATATTATATCTATATGAATCCATTATTGATGAATTCGGGTGGAGGATGGTCGTTTTGAAGTCAAACCAACAATTGAAGTTCTTAAAGGCTCTTAAATTCGCCTAAGTTTTGGTAGGTCTGTCTTTTGGGCGATGTTCATGAAAATGTGTAGCGAATTTGTAAAAACGTCCTTGATGAAAGTTGTAGCTCTTTGAAATAGCTTTCCAATAGTAGGTCGCCCAGCCCAAGAAAAGTTATGTCTGCTTTACTGAAGGGCGAAAAAGCTGGAAATTTCGCCCAAAGTATGCCCAGAAAGTACGGGACGTCCTTTTAGGCCGTACTTCTTCCGTTCCTCACTGTTTTTGGCAGCCAAAGTACGGGCTACAAGTACGGGACATACTTCAAAGTACGGGACGTACTTTGTGGCCGTACTTTCACCGTTTCTGGCAGAAAATTTGGTTTAAAATGGGTATGGTCTTATTTTGTTCCCATTTTTTTTTCCATTCTGACATCAAACCCATGATTCTTAATGTGATTCTTGTGACCAAAACCTAGGGTTTGCAGCATAATTCTTTCCAAAGTGATTCAAGCTAGGGTTTGGGTGTTCTTCATTATTAAAGTGAATTGTTAAACTTTGTTTAACGTATTAAGGTAGGTCTCTTTAAAAAAAATCATTTGTGACTATAAAGGTGATTTGTATGTCTCTCTTTTGAAAACTTATTTTGAATGAAAATCACTTTTTGAAACTATTGTTGGAAGTATAAATTTTATTCAAGATTCTTTAATGAATGAAAGAAAAAGTAATCTTTTTATGTTTCTTGAACTCTAATTCATGTCTAAATGGTGGTTAATGTGTCTGAGGGGACAAACCCACATTAAACCTAGATTGTAACAAACCCTATATATGTATAAGATATTATGAATGTTTACCTCTGTGGGAGATGCTTAATCATGATGGTTAAGAGTTGGTAATGACATTCTCATTGATGAATTGGGACATGGAAATCTTTCGTAAAGAAGTTATACGTTTTCAAAACATTGATTGGAATGACTTATTCTTTGGATATGGCATAATGAACCTTAATGACAATTGATGATGTGGCTACCTTACAAATGCATCATTAATTGGCCTCTATGCTACGAAAACTGTTGTTGTGTTTTTCCTTGCTATTCGGGAGGAAGAGTAGCCACTATGGATCCTAGTGTATTAATTGCCTTGCAATTCGGGAAGAAGAGTGCCCACTTTTGGGTTCGCTACCTGGGGTGTATTAATTACCTTGCTATTCGGGAGGAAGAGTAGCCACCGTGAATCCATATTCTGGTGTATTGCGCAGTGTTGTTGATATTGATCCTAGTGTATTCATTGCCTTGCTATTCGGGAGGAAGAGTGGCCACTTCTGGGTTCGCTACCTGGGGTATATTAATTGCCTTGCTATTCGGTAGGAAGAGTAGCCACCGTGAATTCATATTCTAGTGTATTGTGCAGTATTGTTGATATTGATCCTAGTGTGGTAATTGCCTAGCCATTCGGGAGGAAGAGTGGCCACTACCGAGTTCGCCACCCGGAGTGCGGTTAATGCCTAGCTATTCGGGAGGAAGGATAGCCATCGAGAATTCCATATTCCGGTGTGGTGCGCTGTGACAAGGGAACCTCTACGGTCACCTCTTCGATGTGCTTGATTCTTGGGCCTGTATTGGCATGTGTGATATTCTTATTTTCTCATGGATTTGTTGTCGTTAATTATGATCAATTGAAAGGCATATTTGAAGTTGTACCTTGACAAAAGGCCTTATAATCGGTATTGATAATGCTTATTGAGATACACAAACTGAATAACTGTGCTTACATTGGTTTCACATAATCTTTAAGACTGATTTCTTTATGTATTATGTACTCTATTTTCTTAGTACTGATTGTCCCCGAGGCACTCATTGAGTACGAAGTTCTTAGGCATATGTTACACCTCAAAAATTCTGTATGTGTTGCCTTGTGGATAGGCTAATGTGAGCTTAAGGTGATTATGAAATTCTTATGAGATTACGGGAAGTATTACATAGCTTAAGGTTTATACCATAAGATTTCAAAATTATACGAATATGTGAAGTTTTGTATGTTGAAGGAAGTGAAATGTAAGTCGTGTTCGGAAAGGTTTCCACTACAATTGAGTTAATGTTTATTTAGTAATATCTTGAAGGGCTGCTATAAGTCCTATTGTATGGTTAATGAAGTGTTATATAAGTGTCAAGAAGGTTCCACGAGAATTGGAAGTCAAATGAGTCGACGAGAACGAAAATTGAAATTTTCCAGTTGTACGGCCATATGTACGGACCGTATAATGGTCCGTAGGTTTTGTCCAGAGAAGGGTGATCCCTGGTATGATTATACGGTCCAATTATATGGACTGTATAAATTGTACGGCCTGTATAATAGGCCGTATAATTGGGTCGGGTCAGATTTTTATTTTAAAAGGGGAACGACCCTTACTCATTTTTCATTTCCCACATTTCATCCAAACTCTCCAAAGCTCCAAAACCCTTCTCCAAACATATTTTACTCAAACCCAAGATATTATAAAGATTAAATAGCAAGAAATCAAGTGTTCATGTGTTGGAAGGATTCCTAGGGTTAGTAGATTTCAAGAAAACTTGTGCATTGTGGCTAGGGTTTTTGCACAAGTTGATAGCTGCTCCAAACCTTGTTTCTATGGGCTAAAAAGGTTAGTTTCCATGCTTATTTCATGTTGGTGAGAATGATTGGTTGTATCAAAACTTGGGTAGAAGGAGAAAGTAGAAAATGAAGTCTAAATGTGGTTTTTATGATGTTTATGAGTAGTAAACTATATTTAGTCATGATTCTTAGTATGATATGGATATAATTATGTTATGGGAGGTAATAATGGTGATGAAGAAGTATTATATGAAAATGTGCTAAATGGGTGTGAAGTTGTTGGCATGAGTTGAACATAAGGATGAATTGTTGATGGCTAATGTAGTGTGATTACTTGATTATGATATTATGAGTGTATTAGGGATGTTATTGTGGTTGTTGGGAGTTGTTTTGTAAAATGGTGGAAGTTGACGAAATAGGGAAAATGCTGCCCAATTTTCATTAGATCATGAATGATCCTAGTTTGAGTTTAATAGTATCGTTAAGGTTTAACCATGGTATGAATTCTTCTAAATGTAGATTATTCGAGCTTCGACGGTGAACGCTAGATAATTAGGAAGTCGAAAAGGTATGTAAGGCTAACCCTTCTTTCAATAAGGCATGGTTCCTTGGCTATATGTATCTTTTCATGAGTTCTATAATGTCCTCCAAATGACTCTATCTCTAAAGCTACTAAAGCTTATGATTCTCGATACTTTTACGATTCTACTACGTTCCTTATGTGATGGTTGATCCTCTAAGGATAGATGTAATGAAATGATGATAGTAATGATGTTGATGGTACTTATAGGCTCTTAGGTATACGTGACTAAGTATGTATGACTATTATGTAACACTGAGCTTATATGGCCGGGTATGATACCTATTGCGCGCACACCACTGCAGTTGCGTACGAATGACACTGAGCCTTGGTAGGGCCAAGTATGTATAATCACCGAGCCTTGTCATGGCCGGGTATGTGAAACCATCGAACCTTCATGGTCGGGTATGCTATGGATATGAATATGTATATGGATACGGATACGAAAATGGATACGGATATAGATATATGTATATGTTTGTATGTATGTACACGGGCATGCATTAGAAATGGAAGGTCTCTATGAAAGACAAGTCAGTAATTGTGATGACGGCTCTACTATCTCCCGATTCTCCCGTCTTATGTTGTTTCTCATCCTGTCTCTTATGCTCTTATTATGATGTTAATTATGCTTTACATACTCAGTACATTATTCGTACTGAAGTCCTTTTGTTTGTGGCCGTTGCGTCATGCCCGCAGGTGGCCGGGGAGACAGGCTTGATCCATAATTTTCTTATTCAGGGACTACATAGAGGAGCTCTATTTCATCCGAAGCTACAGCTTTTGAGTTTATTCTTTTGTGTACATACATGGGCACGGCGGGGTCCTGTCCCGCCTATATGATGTTACCTACTCTTTTTAGAGGTTCGTATACAGTTGTGTATGATTAGATGTCTTTAGCCTTGTCGGCTTATATTTTGTATATTATCTTGATAGCCTCGTCGGCTAGTGTACATGGATATGGGCATTGTGTTGATGATGATATAAATGTATTGTTGCCCAATGAGATTAGCATGAATGATGGATAGAAAGTATGATTAAGCTATGTGGCTCACCTAGATGTAAATGCGAATGTACGATAAGAGGTGCCTAGGTGGGTTAGCACCGGGTACCCGTCATGGCCCTCCGGTTGGGTCGTGACAGCATACCATTGCTGTTTTTGATGGTATGTTAGGTAACGGAGAAGAACAGATTCTTGATACTCCGGGTGTTTAGGAAGGACTTGCGGTTCTTTGCTGATTTGGTGAGCCCACACATTCATTCGTGGGACACCCTATTTATTTAATTCCAATTATTTATATTAGTTTCCAGGTACGTGTCCCGATGAATTAGACATTTATTCCTTATTCATAGAAGCTCCTTAGTATACAATCGAATGTGGGTAGAAGAAGAGTTGTTGTTTAACTCTTTCGGGAAAGCTATCATGTTTTGGTTGAATTATTTAAATTATAAAGACTTCCGCTGATTTAATTCATATACGTATGATTTGTTACCTTTATTTTATAAACTGTTGAAGGCCAATGTTGAACCTGGCGGGTTCAAGTGTTATTATTGTGTCGTTTAGGTTCATGACGTCGGATGCCGGTCACGTCTAGGGTGGGTTTTGGGGCGTGACACTTGCACTTATGCTAAGTCACCACTTACTTGAGGAGTGTTCTGTCTCGGATCTCAAAGGTCTTTTTGCAAGCTTGTAATGTAGGCTTAGGGATAGGTCGGGTATTCTTTTGGTTGCAAGTGACTTTCCCTCTTTTAGCACTACAATTTCTTCATTTTTAGCTCTTTTCCTTTCTTTTTTTTTCGCCTCTTCCCCTTTTATTCTAGTTTCCCCACTTTATTCTATTCTTTTTGTTTTCCATTATCTTGTTTCTTTTCTCTTCTTTTTCATTTCATTTTCACATTTTTCTCTTTTTTTTATGCGCCACTCACAAACAAACCTTTCTTTCTTCTCCCATTCCATGTTTCACCTCTACTTAGGATTTTAGCCTCAATCTTACCTTTATAGTGCTTCAAGGAGGTCTTGGTTAAAAAAGACAGAATTATTTCAAAAAGGATTTCAGTTTGTAATGTGGTAGCCTTAGAAAAGGATAAAAAAGGCTCAAAAGGGGAAAACTAGGTACACTCACTTATGGGTATGCTTAAGAGGTTTCAAGAGAATGTTTAAACTCATAAGAAAGACTAAGGTCATTTCCTCAACCAAACACATCCAATCAATGTTGATGACAAACAAACGTGGCAAGTTCTAGTTGGTACAAGATGACAGAAGCATACAATCATATCCTCATCGCATAATGCACAATAACTACATGACTAACTACATTTTTACCTCTTTATTGAGTACAAATGCTATCATCTCATGAAGATTCAAACATAATTGTACATGGAGTCATAATATGAGGCATTCTTTCACCAAATGATTATCCAGGTGTGTAACTACTCTTTTTTTTTTTTTTAAATACAACCTTTGAGGCGCTTTGTCCAAACCAAAAAGAAGCTATACATGCTAGAATCTACATACAAAGTACCAACCAAATCAAAACTACTCTATTTCTAGGCCATAGTTACTGAACATACTCCCTGTGGTGCGGTAGGCCCCATCTTGAATCTGGCTCGTGGATACGACCTTTGAATGGGCATCAATGCCCTCGGACTGTGGAACGGGAGCAGGTATCTTTGAAATGTGTCTCTCAGGCTCAAGTGGTGGTGGGCTAGTCTCCTGACCTTTTGGAGTGGTGCTCTCAGGTGGCGGATGTAATGAAGCCCTCGTCTTAATCTCTCCTTATGGCTCATGTGCCACTCCACTCATGCCTTTCATAGAGGTCTCCCTAAGAGACCGAGCTGCCACTTGCTGAATAATCACCTGCTCAGTCAAATGTGGGTCTTTCTCACTAACAACCTCAATAATAACATCTTAAGGCCCTATATTCCTCTCCTCATCAGTCTTATCATCTTCTTCATCCCCATTTACTCCTCTCGCGGAGTCATCTGGGGTCTCACCGGTGCCCTCTGTCCTCTTCTCCATGGCGGGATCTCCAGCTGCATGTGTACCCTAAGCCTGCGCCTGAAGCATGTTCAGTGTCAAGAAATCAAGGTCTACAGTATTCATGTGCTCCACTTCCCTCTGGAACTTTGCAATATCCGCCCGAATTGAGGTCAAGTCACCTCCACATACTCTCTCCAAATTATCCACCCTATATATCAAGAGGGTGAGTGTGTGACAATGGTCTTGTTGCTATTGCTGGACCG
The DNA here is from genome assembly GCF_029784015.1 of Lycium ferocissimum. Taxonomy (NCBI): domain Eukaryota; kingdom Viridiplantae; phylum Streptophyta; class Magnoliopsida; order Solanales; family Solanaceae; genus Lycium; species Lycium ferocissimum. The sequence goes on from NC_081346.1 coordinate 35,266,160, forward strand.
TACTCAAAGCATTCTTGGTCTAGAGCAAAACTTTGACTCTAGGATGCTCTTCGCAAAATGAACAGACCTAGCATCCTTGGCTGTAGCTATCTCTTCTATCCTTAGAACTCTGGCCTTAGATAACACAATAGTAAGCCCAAATGTTACACCCCGTAAAATTTCGTGTTACCAAGACTATAGACGACTTAGTATGAGCTCAAGGGAGAGTAAATCTATACAAGGATTAGGGATGAAAATTATACTATATGAGTGTAGGAATAACATATAGATGACATTTGGAGACTGTATGGTGTAAATCAGTCAATATGTTATTTGATGAATAACCCTCGTAACCGTAAGTTAAGGTGGGGCCCACATGTCGGGGTTTTATAAAGCACATATGAAAAGTGATATGAGTAGTACATGGGAAGTTGAGCAAATCTTAAGAAGGACCCTTAAGCTAAATATGTGCATAAGCCCTTCAAAAGGATGATTTAAGGATACATTTTCGGATGATTTGACTTGGAGGGACCAAAACAGTATTATAAGTTTGGAATTTGAAAACATGCTAAAAATGAAAGTTGTAGATAATTGAAATATATTTCCAACCATAGGTCATGGGCCCTCATACGATATCAGGATCAAGAATTATGGTCATTTTATGATAAAGACTCCAAGCTGCCAAATGGCTTTCGCGGGTCCCACTTGAGAAGGTCGGTTATGAGGGGTATAAATATCCTATTAACTCCATTTTTTGAACACTTTACATTATCAATAGTCCTAGAAACTTTCCAACACAACCCCCAAACATTTGTAGCCCATTAAATCAAGAATTTAAGAAGATTACACCAAACTAGTGCATGAAAAGTGATTGTTCTTGCTTCTACTTGATGTTGTGGTAAGTTTGGTCTCGAAGAAAGTTGGTGTGGCTGAATTTATTCAAGTATAAGGTATGTTCTTCATCCTATCTCTTATGTTGAGTTGATTTGAATGTTTAGCAAGTCTTAAAAGTGAAAATAGTTATGGAGGAAAGGTCATAAAGTGTCGTGTTGTAGTTGTTGTGTTTATGGACTGTTTTAAGCATGTTGTGGCCATGTGGCTGGGATGATTTACATGTATAGAAATAGTATCTAATGTTGTTGGTGTGTTGATGAGATTATGCTCGATGATTGGGAAGAAAGGAAGTGTATATTGTTGTTGTATGTTGAAAAACATCGTGTGGGATGTTTTATGGAATATATTAGTATTGATAATATTGTTGCTGATGTTGGAATTGTTGTTGTTATTGTTGTTGGTTACTGGATTGTGATTTCGGGCTAAGCATATAAAGAGGGGAGATGCTGCCCGAATTTTGGCAGATTCTATAGGAGTTTGGTTTAAGGACTTGAGATAGGCATATGACGATAAGTCTAACGATAGTATAATTTCTCTTGAGTGTAGATTTGCAAGTTCGGCAGAATTAGCGTTAATTCGTAGGAGATCAATCAGGTATGTTAAAGCTAGTCCCTTTCTTTCAAAGGCATGATTCTTGAGCTAGGATTCCGTCTATATTTCTATGTCGTTCTTTTTCCCAAAAGTAAGAATTAAAGATTTCCAAAGCTCTTATGTTGTTATTCATGCCTTACATACTCAGTACATTATTCGTACTGACGTCTTTTCTTGTGGACGATGCGTTTCATGCCACGCAGGTATATACAGATGAGTAGAAGACATTGGCTATAGGATGTTTCCAGGCTATCAGCTGGATTGGTGAGCTCCATCTTAGTTCGGAGTGTTGCCGAGTCAGAGTACTTATGTTATGGTATCTCGTGTATATTAGAGACTTTTGCAGACAGTGTCCTGTGGATAGTGCGTCGAGATGTTGACAGTTGTGTAAAGCCACCATATAGGTCGATGTGTTTTTATGCTTTATTTTTAAAGATTTTATTGTGACTAAAGGTTTTCTTTGAATTAACGATAAGGGAGAAGTCCCTGATTTGACAAAAGAGTTTTATTGAAAAGTTTTTTTTTACCTGACGGAAGCGTCATTTCGTAGATTAAAGGTTCACAAAAAGTTGTGACTCCTGGATGGAATAGTAGTATGGCACTCGGCCAGTAGGGTATTGGGTGTCGGTCGCGGCCCTCCGGTTTGGGTCATGTGAAGTGGTATCAGAGCAGTTCGTCCTAGGAGTTGTCTGCAAAGTCGTGTTCAGTAGAGTCTTGTTTATGGTGTGTTGCGTGCCATATTTATAAACAGGAGGTTACAGGGCATTTAGGATGGTTACCCTTCTTTCATATCTAAGATCGTGCGATAAGAGCCAAGTTACAGGAAGTGAAATTCCTTGCACTAACCCTTGATTTCAGTGGAAGAATGGTACTAGCAAAGGGACTGAATGATGATATTGGGATTGCAGGGATAATAGAAGTTGAAGGAATCAGTACAGAGGTAAGTATTGGTAAAAAGGATTATGAGTCAGATATGGTAAGAATGTTGCAAGTATGATTGAAATGTATAGCTAATGAATGGAAGAGGAAGTGACTAGGAAAGTACAAAAGGACGATCGATAAAGGTTCGGGTATATTCGAGTTGTGACACAAGAGGTAAGTTTCGTCATCTTTGCTTTTCTGTTCGATATTGAGAGCCCTGTATAGCTAAGGTGTGCTAAGTATGTATATATTTGCCCCTGTGAGGCATTGTATGTATTTTAAGCGCGTGTAAGTCCGGGGGGATAGTAATAAATATAATGGGCACTCTGCCAAAATTCTCCAAAGAATTTAAGGACAAGGACTAAAGATTTAGGAGATCACGAAGATTATACATCTATGATTGTTACAGATTGATTAATGGGAAAGTATGAGATGGAATGATAAGATCAAGATGATATGGAATGATAAGATCAAGATGACACTACATGTGGACATTGGGCATTAATTATTGGAATAAAAAGTACTATTCCGGCTGGACAGATAGTTGGATACATCATTATTTCGAGTATCCCTAGGGATTATTATAGGCATGATTTGGGATTTAAAGTAGTATTTTTGGGTAATGACAAGTAGGGAACTTGAAGGATTCGTAAGTGAAAGAACAAAAGCGATGACAAATGGATTATTATGGGATGAAATTTTGATCAAGAATGGCAATGGAATACACCACCATAAGGTAAAGCCTTTAAAGGGGGAAGCGAGTAAGCTTAGGTACGAGCACAAGGACTGAAATAATATGTGGTAGATGTTGTATTGTGAATGGGTTATAGAGATAGTTCGAAGTAAGAATTGTTATGGGAATAAGATTAACAAAATCAAGGCAAGTCGGCAAATGAATAGAGAGTAACTAAAGAGTATCTTTCCGAGACCCGGAGTGAAAATAATTCGTGGGAAGAAAAGAAATTGAACGATATTCCGGGGGAAACTTAATGTCCACAAAATGGGAAGGATATGACAAGAAAATAGAAGGGAATGCAAGGGAGTTTTAAGATAGTCTTAGTGTGTATGAAAAATGGTTTATGAGGAAGATGATTAGTAGTCCGAAGGATTAAAATGGGTTACATTTGAGGTCTATTGGGGGATTCAGGGAAAGTCAACAAAAGAGTTCTGCTGTGGCTTAATATAAAGAGAAGGTTTTCATGACTAACTCAAAAGAAATGATTTATAGAAAGGATTATGGAATTGATTATTTGTTAAGGTTGAGTTAAAGGATGCCATAAAGATATGGGTTTTTCCTATTATACTTTAGGATGCTGGAGATATTAAGATGATTTTATATAAGTTAGATTAGTGAATTGGGGTTACTTAGTTCCTACAGATTGGGAGTTGTCGGTAAAACGAAGTATAGTCAGAACTTATGTTTTCCATTGATGCAGAGATGATTACGTTGAGCAGAGCTACGACTAGTTAGAGAGTTAACACAATTGCAGAGTGAGGGTTACGAGAGTATCAAGAGGCAAGTTATGAGATTTAAAGGTCAGTAAGGTAAAAATGAGGAAGATATGAGCTATTGGAGTACATGAGGTCATAATTGGTTCAGACCTCAGTTAAGAGGCCAGAAGTGCCGTGGTTCGGTATCGTGTATGTTAGTGATTTCTTCAGAAGCATGTTTTTCGACTTATGAATTTCAAGAGCAAAGAGATTAGCTACGAGAGTAGAGAAAGGTTTGTAAACCTATGATGTTAGTAAATTCAGTAGAAGGCTATAAAGGGTATGAGCCGATCTAAACAGGTTAAAAGTCGGGGAATGGTCGACAAGATTTCGGGAAGAACAGAAGTAAGCGTAGGAAAGAGCGAGTAAATAACCAATGTAGACCTGTTATGGCAATGGTACAATTAAATGCGATATGTTAACGGGAAGAATGATTCGATAAGGGGATGTACCAGAGAAGGGGATCAGGGACAGAGTACAAGACTAGTTTAAACATTCGAGGACGAACGTTTCTAAGGGGGGAAGGATGTTACACCCCGAAAATTTCGTGTTACCAAGACTGTAGATGGCTTAGTATGAGCTCAAGGGATAGTAAAGTTATACAAGGCTTAGGGATGAAGATTATATTATATGAGTATAGGAATAACATATAGATGACATTTGGAGACCGTATGGTGTAAATCAGTCAATACGTTATTTGATGAATAGCCCTCGTAACCGTAAGTTAAGATGGGGCCCACATGTCGGGGTTTTATAAAGGACATATGAAAAGTTATATGAGTAGTACATGGGAAGTTGAGAAAATCTTAAGAAGGACCATTAAGCCAAATATGTGCATAAGCCCTCCAAAAGGATGATTTAAGGATATGTTTTCGGATGATTTGGCTTGGAGGGGCGAAAAAGCTATTATAAGTTTGGAATTTGGAAACACGTCAAAATGAAAGTTGTAGATAATTAAAATATATTTCCAATCATAGGTCGTGGGCCCTCATATGATATCAGGATCAAGAATTATGGCCATTTTATGATAAAGACTCCAAGCTGCCAAATGGCTTCCGCGGGTCCCACTTGAGAAGGTTGGTGGAACCGACCTATGAGGGGTATAAATATCCCATTAAATCCATTTTTTCAGCACTTTACATTATCAATAGTCCTTGAAACTTCCCAACACAACCCCCAAACATTTATAGCCCATTAAATCAAGAATTTAAGAAGATTACGCCAAACTAGTGCATGAAAGGTGATTGTTCTTGCTTCTACTTGATGTTGTGGTAAGTTTGGTCTTGTAGAAAATTGGTGTGGCTAAATTTATTCAAGTATAAGGTATGTTCTTCATCCTATCTCTTATGTTGAGTTGATTTGAATGTTTAGCAAGTCTTAAAAGTGAAAATAGTTATGGAGAAAAGGTCATAAAGTGTCGTGTTGTAGTTGTTGTGTTTATGGACTATTTTAAGCATGTTGTGGCCGTGTGTCCGGGCTGATTTACATGTATAGAGATGGTATCTAATTTTGTTGGTGTGTTGATGAGATTATGCTCCTTGATTGGGAAGAAAGGAAGTGTATGTTGTTGTTGTATGTTGAGAAACATCGTGTGGGATGTTTTATGGAATATATTGGTATTGATAATATTGTTGTTGATGTTGGTATTGTTGTTGGTTGCTGGATTGTGATTTTGGGCTATGCATATAAAGTGAGGAGATGCTGCCCGAATTTTGGCAGATTCTATAGGAGTTTGGTTTAAGGACTTGAGATAGGCATATGACGATAAGTCTAACGATAGTATAATTTCTCTTGAGTGTAGATTTGCAAGTTCGGGAGAATAAACGTTAATTATTAGGAGATCAATCAGGTATGTTAAGGCTAGTCCCTTTCTTTCAAAGGCATGATTCTTGAGCTAGGATTCCGTCTATATTTCTATGCCGTTCTTAATCCCAAAAGTAAGAATTAAAGATTTCCAAAGCTCTTATGTTGTTATTCATGCCTTACATACTCAGTACACTATTCGTACTGACGTCCTTTCTTGTGGACGCTGCGTTTCATGCCACGCAGGTATATACAGATGAGTAGAAGACATTGGCTATAGGATGTTCCCAGGCTATCAGCTGGATTGGTGAGCTCCATCTTAGTTCGGAGTGTTTCCGAGTCAGAGTACTTATGTTACGCCCCTCATTTTCGTAGTGGTAGAACTTATGATTTCCTAGTTGGGTAGGCCTTGGGAATTGAAACCCGAGCTCAAGTTTTGGAGATAGAAAGTGTCCTACCCCGTGTGCAATAGTACCAGCAGGTATTCCTGGTGATTTACAGGATTAGAAGTTGAACGAATCGAATCGACGCGATTTGAACTGAATTGGAAAAGTCTGCAGACACCAATCACGATCGACGGGTCGTCAAACCTGTCGACGGGCCGTCGTTATGAGGCATCGAAAGGGTTCCACAGCCCTGCATTCTACAGGCGTAGGTCGACGAGCACGTTTACGGACCGTCGACACGTCGACGGGTCATCGACCCGCTCGTCGAACCGGACCACTGAAGCAATTAATTCTCCAAGTATAAATATGTGGGTCACGACGTCATTTCATATTTTCCTCCTTCCAAAAATCAGAAAAACCCTAATACATTCTCTCCTAATATTTTTCATCACATTAGTGAAGATTTGACGAGATCCGGACCCCGTAAACCCGAGATGGTGAAGAAGAAAGGTTGCTTCTAGGGTTTCTTCAAGTTGTGGAGCTTAGGGAATTAAAGTGAAGTGATTATTGGGATTCTTGACTACTCAAGGTATGTAAATGATTTCTACCTTTGTATTTAAGTTGAGTATCAAGAGTTTTAGTGATTCTAAGTCAAGAGGGGGTAGTTGTGAGAGTGGTAAGTGACGAAAAACAAAATAGTATCTTAGGGTTATTTTAAGAGATGATTGGGAATGGATTGGAATATATTTTGATATATAAGTGTTGTTATTGTTGTTATGGTTGATATTAAAGTGAATGAGAAGTTGAAGAGTTGTTAAGCTTATGAGAGAAATGTTGTTCATGATTCGTTAAGCTCTCTATGCATCTAAAGGAGGTTATCAAGTGAAGTACCTAGTCTAATGAAGGTCTATGTTGTCTTAATTGTAGACTTACAAGTCGACAAGTAGGAGTTGGATGATTTGATATACGTCAAGGTATGTTAAGGCTATCCTTACCTTCTTTTGGCATGATCCTATGATATGATCCAACAAGTAAGTAAGCGAGATTTCATATTACTCTAAGTATAGGAGTATTTCAGTCCTTGATGTTCATGTACATCCTTTATGATTATTCCTTCTGTTCATGGGTCCAGTTTTATGTATACGGGTACGCATATATATATATATATATATATATATATATATATATATATATATATATATATATATATATATATATGTTGACCGGTGATCGAAGGCGTTATATGCAAGTATTATATGTATATGGGTACGGAAAGAAAGGTGCTTTATATACGTATTACCACCGATCAACATGCACTATTATAATGATATGAGAATCAAAGGCAAATATCGTAGCAATGTACATGATGATGGCCGCAGAGAGTGCCGATATGATATGAGAAAAGAGATTAAAAGTTATATACGCGCATATATCGCATTATATACGCACACCTATATACATATGTATGACCTCATTGATAGGCACGAGCACGTATATTATGCGCCTACGCAGGCATTGTTAGATATACGTATTCATGCGTATACTAGTTCATACAAGTACATGTAGATACTAGTTCATACAAGTACATGCAGATACTAGTTCATACAAGTACATGCAGTCAGCCAATTCAGCTTATAAGTTTAGATCTTATCCATGATTCCCATGTGTATACATATATGATGTTGCTCTTATGCTTTACATGCTCAGTACATTATCCGTACTGACTCCTCGTTGCTCGGGGAGCTGCGTTCATGACCACAGGTACAGGGAAACAGACAGGTGGTCCAAAATTTCGCAGGACCTCTAGATTTAGCAAAGGGTCAGTACGCTCCATTCGATCCGGAGCTACAGTCAATTTTGGTATGCCTCTTTTGAGATGTGTATGCATATGGGTATGACGGGGCCCTGTCCCGTCCTTTCTACATCTTTTATTCTAGTAGAGGTCTATAGACAGTTGTATGTATTAGTCAGACGATGTAGCCTTGCTCGCCTCATTTTTGTGTAAAAGATATGTAGACTGGAATTTATCGGTGCATCGTTCTTCCGCATGATTGTGTATATATGTGCGACATTGTAACAGTAGTTCGATGTTTCCTTTTTATGAGATTAGTTGTGCAATTCATGGGCCTTTGATGTTCAAGATATTTCGCATACGCAGTACAGGGTGTTTGGTCGCTAGAGGTCGACTCGTCACCCCGTCACGGCTCATCGATTGGCCGGTGACAACTTATGTTATGGTATCTCGTATGTTAGAGACTTTGCGTACAAAGTTGTCCCGTGATAGTGCGTCGAGATGTCACTTGCCATTGTAAAGCGACCATATAGGTCAATGTGTTTTTATGCTTTATTTTTAAAGATTTTATTGTGACTAAAGGTTTTCTTTGAATTAACGATAAGGGAGAAGTCCCTGATTTGATGAAAGAGTTTTATTGAAAAGTTTTTTTTTACCTAACGAAAGCGTCATTTCATAGATTAAAGGTTCACAAAAATTTGTGACTCCTGGATGGAATAGTAGTATGGCACTCAGCCGAGTAGGGTCTTGGGTGTCAGTAGCGGCCCTCCGGTTTGGGTCGTGACATCGAAGGTCTAAGGTGGAGCTTGTGTGGCGGGGGATGTTGGAATGGAATTGCTAACGATGGTAGAAAGAGTGAAGGAGCTAGGTCTAGCTGAGGTCGTGGCATGTGTATCCGTCTACTCAGAAGCGGATCCTTTAAATTCTGTAACCTCAAAAGCTGGATAGTTATCAACCGGAGCATTCATTCTTCTTTTCTTTCTTGCCGGATTCTCCTCATCTTGAGTAGGCAAGATATCATAAGTCATAGTTGTTTCTTTTGAAGTATCAACCTGTGGTATGGTAGGTACATTTGATCTTCGGTACGATCCCGTGATTAAACACGGGAAGGGGAAGGACGTCTTCTCTTGTTGAGCTATTTTTCCAAGCCCCTCAGAAATGATATATCCTACTTTGATCCAGGTCTTGCTCCTGAGGCAAGCTATGAGTATGATCTTTTCAAGACGAATATCCATCTCATTGTAGGAGGGCTGCAACCGGCAACTCACAAAGGACAAACAAAACTTAGCCTCCAAATTGAGGTCCTTCTTATAGATCTTCTTCTTCGGGAATATCCAATCCAGGGTCTCCGAAGCCATAATTGATGCTGCCCATAGGTGTTCATCATCTAAGTTACACGTTATTTTTTGAGCATATTCATTTTTATAATTGACAAAGAAGGATGCATAGCATTGTTGATTTGGTTTGCCCCACATCGAATAGTAACCCCTCAGACTTTTACTTCCTCAAGGAGTTTCCATGGTTAACCCTTTCTCTTCTTCGACACCGATGTAGCATAAGAGGCATATAACTCCTAGACCAACTCCTTATCATGAAACATTCCCACCCGTGGTACTCAATTTTTTGCCACACATGAGAGAATTGGTCTTCATGCCTATTTATGAAGATCCTCTTCTCCTCAATGATTGTCCACTTCTTCCCTGCTTGGTATAGTTGGCCTTACCCTTTTACTTCAAACTAGTGAACCTCCTGGGCCCTCTTTTGCCTCAATTCAGTGGCTTGATCATGAGATTCGAATTGTTCCACCTCTTCGTCAGACTGGAAGGTGGACTGCTCAGTGGGAGACTTGGGAAGCCTCCTCATCAAAGATATAAGTGCCCGAAGCTTTCCTCTTTTCAACGGCTTGCACTACCCCAATCATAGCCTTTTGTCTTACTGACTATTTGCCGGTGGTTTTAGTGGGTTTGGGTATTATCTGTGTCAGAATGGGCCTTAGTCGCCGAGCCGCTTGAGACGGGCTCCTCAATGGTGATACCTTTTGCTGGTATGGTATTCTTTGGGGCCATTTTGCAAATAAGGATCAATGAGTTTCGAGAAACAAAACGAAAGCAAAGCAAACTATTTTTGTTTTTTTCATAAGTAATGTAAAAACAAGAAGCACACAAAACAAAATAAGAAGCTAAAACTACAAGTGAAAGATAATTGAGAAACAAGCTATAGGGGTCCGCATTCGAGGTGTGCGGGCCGCAGTCCAAGTTTGCATTGTCGTACAACCGGAATGCGGTCTGCAGACTATGATCGCATCACTTCCCAATGAATCAGGAATCACTGGGAAATTATGCGGACTGCTGTTCAGCGCGCACTACCGTTCTGGGGGGTCCGCATCGGGTTATTGCATAAGGTCCACCCTAAGGCCATCTACACTATGGGGAAGTGCGGACTTAGGTGCTCTTCTGTGGTGAGTAGGCCCATTTTGCGGCCCGCAGTAGGGCTCTCAGTCAACGCATTTTGGATAATTTTCAAGTTTTTCACCTTGTTTTTCGAATCTGATGTTGCCACACGCAACGCTTAGCACATAACACCTCACACAACATTACACACATGCTTCAAAAAGTACTCTTGGGAACTCACACTTCCCCATGAGTTTGAACTACATAATTTTTAACCATATAATATTCCCCTGCATCTTGCCTAATTCTACCCTTAATCAACATAACTCAACGTCCCCCAACTTAAGAGTTATGCAATTAAACCTGAGCCCAACCCCAATTTTCATTCAATTTCTGCAAATTCATATATATATATATATATATATATATATATATATATATATATACGAGTTTGCACTTGTTCCATTATCGAACAAATAGGGAAAAAGGGGGAAGCTCGGGGATTTTCATGATATACACATCAAACTTCATCTCCATTCCATGCCACAAACTTCATGCTTACCCATTCCTTCGAGTGCACGAAACAAAATAAAAAGGGACAAAAGTTACATGTTGTTTGACGATGAAGGTGACGGTGGTGAAAAGTGACGATCGTGCACACTACAGAGCAAGGGTTAGAGAGAGAGAGAGAGAGTTGAGAGCAAAAGAGATGTGCATGGGAGTAAGAGTATGTAGGTGAGAGAGTGGTTGTAACATTTTAGGTGAGGGAAGAGGGAAAGTCACATTTGAAAAGTGAGAGTTCCAAAATTAGGGTTGAAAGTCCTTTTTATACTTTTCGCCCGTTATGCGGTCTTAAGTCGGGTCGTAGTCCAGGTATACGGAACCGTTATGCGATCATCACAGGTCCGCAGACTGCATGGCATTGTTGGCTTGAACTCCTAGGTGATTTGTCCAAAACTGCAGACCAGAGCGCGGTCCGCATACAGGGAATACGGCCCTCAGAGAGGTCCGCATTGTTGGAATTTTTCCAAGTCCCCTTTCTGTAGTTACTTTTTCTAACTTTTCCACATCCAACTTCCATCCTTTACCAGTGTTTTCAATTCCTACACACTTGAAAAAACTAGAAAAGAACACCAATGAAAATAATTAAAAAAAGAAAAGAAAAATCAATCAATCAAATGAAAATAAAACTTTGGGTTGCCTCCTAATAGCGCTTAATTTTACGTCACCGCATGACGCTTGTTACCCAATTTTCAAGGATCATAGAGAGTGATGATCGTGCTCACTCGATGGTAATTAATCCATCCTAAGTAGTGCTTGATTCTTTGACCATTCACTTCGAAGATGTGACCAGCCTTGCTCTCCAGCTCAATGGCACCAGAAAGAATGACCCTTGTCACTTTAAAAGGACCGGACCACTTGCACTTCAACTTTTCGGGAAACTATTTTAGCCTTGAGTTGCACAATAAGATCAAATCCCTAGGGAGGAATTGTCACGCCCCAAACCCGAATGGGATGGACTATGTTCAATATGCAACTACTATGAATTTGTACAAATGGTATGACGTAACTTATGCGACAATTGAACAATAAAAATGATTTCTATAAGTAAATGTGGTCGATGGCCCAAGACATACAACTGAATGCAAATGAACTCTATGAAGCCTCTATGAACACTTACTACTAATCAACTGATACAAATGCCGGGACAGGGCCTCGAGCTACCCAAAGCCTCTGACATCAATGATCACTAGATTTGACTCAGCTTCAGAGTAAGATGAAGCATACAACCTTCGCTGAATGTTTGCTATGTGTAGAAAGATTGCCTGCCATCGTGTATATCTGAACCTACAATGTGAAACATAACAAATGTAGCGCCCCTAGCTAAGGGACGTCAGTACAAAAAGATTGTATGGAGTCGTGAGGGAGTCATGAAACATATATAATCAAATTAAACTCATAGAAGAGACAATTGAAATATAATCAAGTAGATATAACTATAAGCTCTAAATCCTTTATAGGAACACTTACTGGCCCTTGCTGTACTTCTGTTATTCAGAATCTTCTTTAGGGTCTTTCTGATGATATCTTTAGGTCACTGTGTGGAGTGACATTTTGGAATCATTTATTGTACACTTGGGATCATATACTTGATTATTTTACCTTGACTTCATTTCTTTTACCTTTCTTCCGAACACATAAACCATATGAACACATAACAAATAATCTAGAAGCATACTTACCTGTCTCTGACTCATATTATATAAGTAATACTGAAATAAACTATTCGGCCACATATAGGGCTCGATGTGTATGTGTCTGGCCCCGTGGGCATTGTGTATCACCCCGAAGGCAAGTGTATGGCCCCAAAGGCAAAATCTATAGTCCCGAAGGCAAAGTACAGATCCCCGAAGGCAAGTGTATGGCCCCGAAGGCAAGTAATAGTACTGTAAATGACAAAAAAATATATATAATGTCTACTTCTCAACTAGATAAGGGATAATGATACACTGAACATAAGCTCCTGACCAGAGATCACTATAGCATGGATAATATGAATAAGAGATCTTATCAAGGACACTTATTCGTATGTTCATTCAGAAACTCGTTTAGATTTGGATTCATGCCATCAAATGAAAGCGGAATAGCCTTTACATACTTAGTCCACAGAGTTAACTCTTCTCCAATTACTATAATAAATTGGGGGGCGTCTTACAAATGATTCAATTGTTCAGACGATACTGTAACTTGTAAACGATACAATTAAGGCATCTGGTTACTTTTAAGAATCTCTCAAGTATTATGCGATCAGATAGAGACTTAGCAAATCATGACTGAGACCAACTGGATAAACTAGACAACTATCAAGTAGATGAATGTAACTCTGGTGACAACTTACATTTAACCACCCTTTGTTCCTAAGGGAGGACAAATACTACAAATCGATCCCAAGGAAGACAGGGAAGTAGTCATTACTTAGGATTCTAACGAGGTCATTCAAATGTGGACTAGTTCAAGTAGCACTCAAATTGCTCATGGATTACTTATGTGACAACAACTGATGTTCATACTAACCAAGTGTCACACCCTAACAATGGTAGGGCATGACGGGCACCCGACTCTTTGTCGTAGTAGGCGAACCTCGACATTCGCTCTATCAAAACCGTCATTTCAAAAAACTTTTAAGAACATAAAACTTTTCCAAATATAAATCATTATCTTTATAACGATTATGAAAACTTTCAATCAAATAAGTACTTTAAAGTAATTGAAATCATCTAAAATAAATACTCTTTTAAAATCCACAAATGACTCAATCGATATTACTTTGTCGACATCTCGACAAATATACTGCAGGACACTGTCTGCTAAGTCTCTAAGAAGTAAATTGAATATTACAGTCGTACAAGGCCTTGACATACCCATAATCATACATATATACATACTTAGTACAGCCTTGAACGAGGTGGAACTTGCCAATCCCAAATTCGACGTCAAGCATTCTAGCTATACACTTAACCTGCCAAACAATCTGGGGCTACGGGCATGAACGCAGCGTCCCCAGGCAAAAGGACGTTAGTACGGATAAATGTTTGCTTTCTAAATTTCTTTTGTTCTTCTCTTTGAAAGGCATGGAAAGGCTGATCCTAAGTTAGTATAGGGTTAGGAAATATTGAGCAAGTTAAGCTTGCCACAAGTACAATATTTTTCCGAAGCTTTGACAAGATGTCCGTAGTAGTGTGAAAGTTTTTCCAGTTGGAAGCCTTGCTTAGAAGCCAGCCCATTCTTTCGGCCATATTTCCTTTGGGATGCACTTGTTTTGTCGGGAAAATAATTGTGCTTCGCCGTATTCATCTTCTAAGGAAAGACAAACAGGGAAAAAATTTCCCCCCATAGTGAAATATTTGTGAGCATAGACCTTTTATCAATAATCTTTATCGGGTGAAAGAACACTTTTCCCATAGGGGTCTGGAAAAATTAACCCAATATCTTCGGGGTTTGAACCATCAAAAAAAAGCAGTTCAACTGTTTAAAACATCAACAGTCGCCCTTGAATTTATGAAAAAATAATACTTTCGAC
>NC_081346.1:35280587-35297205 GCF_029784015.1 Lycium ferocissimum
CTCTTAAACAAACACTTTAATAGCATAAAAGGAACCTTATACATACCTTAGTAGCAGCTCAACCACGAAATATCATCCCCCAAGCTCAATAATTAGCTTAAAACAATGACGACAACTCGTACTACACTGTATCCTTCACGAGCCTCGGGATTCGAGGCCTCAAACTTGATCAAACCCTTGCTTTATCTCTCTAAAATCCCCTCACTCTCTCTCTAACATGTTATGGACTTTGTGCTATGAAATGAGGATGATAAGGGTTAAAACCTCCCTTAAATAGCAAGGGAAGTGGGCCTGACCCAACTTGGAGTCGGGTTGGGCCGAGCCCACTGCCCAGCTTGATCTTTCTATCTTAAAATGCCCATAGATTTTTATTCCTATGTCGTGTGAAGTCCCACGACCTATGGTTGGAAATAGAATTCAATTATCTACAACTTTCATATTTGGAGTTTTCCTAAACTCCCAAATAATGATGGGGTTATGGCCTCCCGAAGTCAGATCACTCGAAAACGTAACTTAAAAACATCTTTTTGGAGGGGTTACACTTGATTCGGGGTTCGTGTCCTTTCTGAGTTGTGTTTAACTTCACATATATTGTCCATTTAACTTATCATATTGCCTTTATAAAAATCCCATCATGTGGGCCCCACTTCACTACTTGCCACAGGGCTATATATCTTTTAACGATATTCCAACCATACCCCCCGTACGAATTCCAAATATCATACTCACGTTAATTATGTAGAATTTCATCCTTTATACTTGTAATATTTGCTTCTCCTTCGAGTCACATTAAGCCCTGCCTTGTACCTTAGTATCGCGAAATTTTCTGGGGTGTAACACCAAGGATCTGTGCATAGGCAAATGGGAGCTTGATATGATATAAATGACATCACATAACAGAACCAACTGAATATGAGTAAAAGACTTTCATTCTTTATCCTGTGGAACTCATCGAGAAGAGAAAGACAAATGATTCGACTTCATGTCATTGAGGGATACCAGAAGAACGTACACACCTACGATTCTATGATACTAGTTTGGTGCTTCAAATCTGTGCTCTAGCCTCTTAGGGCCTCCGTACTCTCAGGAGGAATCACACATATCTATATCCACGTAACTTGTCCTACGAGAATGCTCGACAACCCAATAGAGACAACCTGAATTCCATCGCTATGGTCCATCTAACTTTACGTTATACACCCTCACAATGGTTACTTAGACATTAGCCCTGGGATATTGTTTACCTTAAGGAACGTCCTATAGTCCCATACCTATAGCCCGTAATTATCAAGTACCCTAGCTTAGCTATATATCTACAATTTCCCTACTATCACTTGAGAATCATTATGTAATTCATCTTAGCCAATGTTCTATAACCCTTTTAATCATACTTTATAGACTATCACCATCAATAGCACGTAAAGTTCTTATGTCGTTATCAACTAGCGATTCTCAACAACTAAATCCCTATGCCACCTTTATTAATGATCATTATGACACGCCACAACTATCAGACATGTAAGATTATTATCCCATCGTCAACTAACCATCTTCATGCTACAGAAACTCTTGTGAGGGTGACTTGTGACCTGTTCATACCTACTGAAAGGAAAAAGAGACCACTAATAAACGTTTGAAACTCATATCACCGGGGCAACATCAAATAGGAAGTACATGAAATTGTTAAATACACAAATTAAGCACCTTTAGAATTTTGTTTTGGAATCCTACTCTATAGATTACTAATACAGTTCCATCGAAGGGGAAGCTCTATTTTCATTACGACAACTCGTAATTTGACTTCAAGGAGTAACACGCTCAAGTAAAAACTGATTATAGTCATATAAAGTTTCTTAGGGGATTCGTAGGCTCAAGACATGAAATCACTATACTTGAGAGCTCTAAACTTCATAGTTCACATAGGAAAAAAATAATACACATTGTGCCATATTGGCGAGTCAAGGAATAGCCTCACGTAGCTTTAAGTTGACCTTTCAACCGAGATGGAAAGACTAGCCTCCTTCACAAGTCAAGCTACAACAAGAACAACACACTATCAACAAAGGGAAATAGAAAAAATAGCCGACAATGGCAACTCACTCTATACGAGATTCTACGATGCCTAACTTCACCTAACTCCCCTCTATTCTTCATAACATCATCAATAACACATGGACACAATTACTTCAATATCTCCAGCCTCCTTCGTACAACAAGAGCAACCCCACTTACCACACAACACAATTAGCAGTTCAACTATATCAATTCAATCTTCAACATACTAAACTAGTAATAACAAAGTGCTTCTAAAACATCAACTATCTCATATACAACACTCTTATATTTCCAGCACCTAAATCATTATAAGAGCAACCTCAGAACACCATATAGCACCCAATAACACATAACAACTATACCAACAATCCTATGGCATTCTACAGTTATACCAACAATATTATGAAGCAATCAAGGAGCGACAAGCTCCTGAGGCTATAATTCTATGGTGTACCTCACACCCAACCTCATTTTAATAACACACAAGCTCATCACGAGCTACCAGAACCCTCATAATCTCCATACCTTTAAAACAACCCACAATTAAAAGCAGCAAATAAAATTCGAACCCACAACTTTCGATCACCGTCCTGTGATCTCTTACCAAAACCATATCTAAAAATACTCAAATGAGCTCATAAAAATAGGGGGATAAAGGTGACCCCTAACATGGCTCTCCCAACCTTGATTTTTCGTTAATTACTATCTTAAAGCGCCTTCCCACCAACTAAAATCAAGGAAGATCAGTACAACACCATATGACAATAAAGAAGGGGAATCCAAGTTTGATTTTGAAGTTACTTACCTTAACAAGAGCTGTTTGTGTGGAGAAAAACCCCTAGAAACTCTAAGGAGAAGAATTCACTTCAAATACTTGAGCTACGGAGAGGAGAATAGAGGTTTTCCTTTGCTGTTTTGAGCTATAAGCTATGAGAAATGGAAGAAGAGAAGAGAACCCATGGCTGCTTGACTAGGAAGATCATTGATTGAGAGAGAGAAGAGAGAAGAGGTGGCCGATTTGTCTTGGAGAGAGGAAAATAAATGACAAAATCTAGAAAGGATCATTTATATATTTCTACCCTTTAATGGGCTTGGGCTGATTGGGTTTGGACTGCCCCATCTCACCCTTTCCTTTCCATTTTTATTTGGGGCACTCATTTTAATTAGGTAATGCACTTACTTGTCAATTACTTATGCTAGAAGGCTGCTGCTTTCCTCTAAACATGTTTCATCCTCGTTTAATAAGTAGGACATGAAAAAAGAAAGGTCAAGCAAGTAGGACGTGTAAGCAAATAGCTCGATCAAGCAGGACAGTTAAACAAGTAGCTTAAGCACATAGGACGTCTACGCAAGTAGGTGAAACACGTAGGTGACACACATAGGTGAAACTAGTAGGTCGTCTACCTTTGTCTGACGTTTCAATAGTTTATGAATCTCATTTACCTTAGCTAGACTTAACATTTACTTACACTTGCACTGTTAGACAACAACTATAGCCTTACTCTTCCACATTCAAGTAACCTCGTCGACTTCAACTTAGTCTTACACACATTGAGAAGTACGGGTGTTACAGGAGCTCTCTTTTCAATATTGTCTTGTCATGGATGAACTTCATTCTTTCCTTGTAAAGAGCTGAGCTTTTATATTCTTAGAGATGAAATTCATCCATCTCATTGATTATGCTCACCCGTAATCGTGACGCATCCTTCCAATCCATGTTGAGTTTCCTTAAAGCCCATAGTGCCTTTTATTGCACCTCCACAACGAGGTGACATGCTTTTCCAAACACTAGCTTGTGTGTTGACATGCCAATTGGAGACTTGTGTGCCATTCAATATGCCTACAAGGCATCATCTATCCTATTTGATTAATTAGTTCTTGTGACATTCACCATCTTTGTTAAAATATTCTTAATCTCCCGGTTGGACACCTCTACTTGACCACTTGTTTGGGGATGGTAAGCAGTTTCCACCTTGTGTTTCACTCATACTTCTCAAAAAGGGAAGCGAACAATCGATTGCAAAAATAGGAACCCCTCATCACTTATGATGGCTCTTGGAGTACCAAACCGGGTGAAAATATTCTTCATCAAGAATGCGGTGTCGCTTTTCCCTTCATTATTGGGAAGAGCAACGGCCTCCACCCATTTTAACACATAGTCCACTGTAACAAGGGTGTATTTGTTTCCATACGAGCTTACAAAAGTCCCCATAAAGTCAATCCCCTAAGCATCAAACAATTCCACTTCAAGAATGGTGGATATTGGCAATTCGTGTCTCCTAAAGACATTTCCTTGCCTTTGGCATTGGCCACAATGTTTCACATAGTCATGGGAGTCTTTGTAGATGGTTGGCCAATAAAATCCACTTTGTAGTATATTGGAGGTTGTGCGATGGTTCACATGGTGACCTCCGACGAAAGATGTATGGCAACCCTCGATAATCAACATCATTTCAACTTTAGCAATAGATCTTCTTTTCATGTTGTCAGCATAAATCCAAAAGATGTAAGGTTCATCCCAATAGTAATTCGGCGAGTCTCTCAAGAATTTCTTCATTTGGTGAGAGCTGATGTAATCTGGAACCACTCCACTTACCAAATAATTTACCAAGTTGGCATACCAACGTATGAGGTCCTTGGATGACATGAGCACTTGCTTATCCGGGAATGAATTATTAATCTCCAAGTCATCCTTAAGCCTTCCAGCCTCTTCAATTCGGGATAAGTTGTTCGCCACTTTGTTTTCACTCCCCTTCAGATTTTGATTTCAAAATCAAACTCTTGGAGAAGGAGAACCCACCTAATCAAGCGTGGTTTTGCATTCTTCTTTGCCATAAGATATCGGAGGCTGCATGGTTGAAGTAGAAACAACCTTGGAACCGCACAATGATGATCGGAACTTTTCAAAAGCAAAGACAATGGCTAACAACTCTTCTTCCGTCACCGTGTAGTTCTTTTGAACTTTATTGTCTGATCTATTTGCATAGTACACCGAGTGATGGATCTTCCCATGTCTTTGCCCCAACATAGCTCCAATGGCTACCGCACTTCCATCACACGCCATTTCAAAGGGTAGCTCCCAGTTTGGAGTCACAATAATTGGAGCCGACACCAACTTCTCTTCCAATTCCTCAAATGCTTTGAGGCAATCTTTATTGAAATAAAATTTATCTTCCTTCTCAAGAAGCTTGCACATAGGGCTAGTAATTTTTGAAAAATCTTTTATAAACCTCCAATACAAACCGGCATGCCGTTGGAGGTGGAAGCTTAGCAATGAACTCTATCTTTGCCTTGTCCACTTTGACGCCTGCCTTTGAGATCTTGTGCCCAAGAACTATGCCTTCCGTGACCATGAAGGGACACTTCTCCCAATTCAAGACCAAATTGGTCTTTTCACATCTTCTTAACACATGGGAGAGGTTTTCTAAGCAATTATCGAACGAATCCCCCACCACGGAGAAGTCATCCATGAAAACCTCTATAGATTCTTCCACCAAATCATTAAATATGGCCATCATACAACGTTGAAAGGTGGTGAGAGAATTGCAAAGGCCAAATGGCATCCTTTGAAAAGCAAAAGTGCCATAGGGCAAGTGAAAGTGGATTTCTTTTGGTCCTCCGGGATAATTTAAATTTGATTGTTGCCTGAGTAACCATCCAAAAAGCAATAGTATGCCTTGCCCACCAACCCGTCAACCCGTCAAGCATTTGATCAATAAACGGGAGAGAAAGTGATCTTTCTGGGTTGCACTATTTAGCTTGTGGTAGTCCATGCACACTCTCTAATCGGTCACCGTTCTCATTGGTATCAATTCAATTTTCTCATTAGGAACCACTGTTATCCCCCCTTTCTCTAGTACGAATTGCATAGGACTTATTCATGTGCTATCAAAAATGGGGTAGACAACTCTGGCATCAAACCATATGATTATCTTTTTCTTGACAACTTCTTGCATTGAAGGGTTTAGCCTTCGTTGATGTTCCACACTAGTAGTGCTCTCCTCTTCAAGACAGATCCTACCGAGTTTTATTCCCCTAATATCCGCAATTGTCCATCCAATGGGCCTTTTGTACCTTTTCAAGATCGATAACAAGGCTTTCACTTGGCTCTTATTAAGACTAGACGAAATGATAATCGATAAGGATTCATTTGGCCTAAGAAATCTGTACTCCATGTGAGAGGGAGGTGGTTTTAGCTCTAGAGTGGGTAGTTCAATAATAGCCAATTTGAGTGGTGGAATTCCATGGTTTTCCAAATCCAAGGTCAATCGCCTAGGAGTGTAAGAGTAGGACCCTTGGCCCTCAAATGCAAGCATAGTTTCCGCAATTCCATCAACCACTTCATCATCCTGATTAAAAAATATTTCCATCAAGACTCCTTCAATGACATAAATATCGGCATTCATATCTACTGCTTCATCAACAACATCAATATCCGAGGTCACCCCATATCATAAGATTGTCTCATAGATTTGTACACATGAAAAGTAACCTCGTTATCATTCATTCGGAACTTCAACTCCCCACTTTCCATATCACATACTACTCTTTTCGTAGCAAAGAATGGTATTCCTAAGATTATGGGAACTTCAAAGTCAACTGCACAATCCAAAATCACAAAATTGATAGGGAAGATAAACTGGTCCACCTTCATAAGCATGTTATAGATAATTCTCATTAGCCTCTTCACCGTTCTATCCGCCATAAGCAACCTCATACTTGTAGGTTGGGGAGTTCCTAAACCTAATTTTTTGAAAATAGAATATGGCGTCAAATTGATGCTAGCTCCTAGATCGCAAAAGGCTTTTGCAAATTGGCAGCCCCAATGGTACATGAAATGGTGAAAGAACCAGGGTCTTCTTGCTTCTTGACCAATGAACTAGAAACAATGGAACTAAATTTATATTTAACATCAATCGTCTAGAAGCTCACTCTCCTCTTTCTAGTGATGAGGTCCTTCATAAACTTGGCATAGCCCAACATTTACTCCAAAGACTCAACAAGTGGGATATTCATCGATAGTTGCTTTAGTATTTCTAAGAACTTGTGGAACTTGCCGTCTTTAATTCTTTTTGATAACCTTTGTAGAAAGGGAGGAGGGGGCCTTGGAAAAGGCTTCAAAGCTTTGGGAGCCTCGTCATTCTTTTCATTCGCCTTTTCTTGGGCTTTCACACCATCTTTTTCAATTTCTTTCTCATCAACCAAGACATAGTCCTCTATTTGAGCATCATCCCCTTTTTAGGGTGTTCTTCGTTATTTTACTCCTCAACCAACACCCATGCATCTTGAAACTTGGGTCCTTCTAACACTCTTCAACTTCATGTAGATATGGCTAGGGAATGAGACACCCCAACACCTTCATTTCTCGCAAAAGTCGAGTTCGCAAAAGAAATTTATGTCACGACCCAGTTTCCTAAGAACTTTTGTCTTAGATTACGACAAAACACTAAAGTCGATAAACTCAAAACGAAATTTTACCATACATAAATAATACGAGTTTCTAGTTTCGTACAATAACATTGACCGACAAGTCCCGGACGTGGGAGCTAAAAAGCGATACACAAAATTATACCAAAATAGGAACAGCCTTCCACAATGGAGTTGTTGAGATCCTTCGCCGACCGCGCGTCCCCCCGTACTCCGCGGCATGAAACGCAGCCCCCGAAGAAAGGGGTCAAGACTTGTCTTGATTCTTCAATACGATTGACAACACATCTTAAAATTTTGAACTATACACCAAAGATCGCTAGTAGATACAATACATCACAGCATGAGCCGCATCAACAGTGCCGGATGCGTATTAGTAATGATAATGTAACATAAATAGTAACCGAAATGAAATAGTTGTTGGTAAGCTTGCCTTCTTGGTGGAATTTATGGGTTAGAAGGATCAACCGAGGTGGCTTTAGTAGGCAAAAGCCCATCGCACCCCATTCGGAAAGTGGTTTTGAAAAGTTTAAATAATCTTCTCCAACCCCTTCAGTGGTTTTAAAAAATTTTATGTGAATTTTCCCTCTAATTGAAGCAATACACAAGTCTCGGGATCGTGGGCCCACCCGGGTCAAGTAGGCGGCGAACATGATCATTCTTCCAATCTTGATTCAAATACATTGGCAACCGTTACAAAGGTTTAAGCATCACCAACGATTGGATTGATCTTTAGAAATGAATAGAATAACCCCCGAGGCCCCCCTCCAACACATTGTTCACATAGCTTTCCTCTTCTTCTTGCTCCTTGTACCCCTTATGGTCATATGGAACATAAATTCAACATCCCGAGCATTAAACTCGGTTAAATGACAACAACCAATCCAACAACAACATCAACAACACCAACAATAACAACAACAATCACTTTCGGGACCACACTAGCAACCACATTCACTTTCCAACCTCATGTCCACATTCTCATATCCATTTCCACCATTACATACTTACGTGTGTCATTTCTACAAGAACCGCCATTTGATTTACCAATTGTGTCTCATCACCCATACTTCCATTTTCCATCAACAATCATAATTTGATAACAAGCTTCTCTAGTCAACAATATGGATGAGCCAACTTAACCCATTCTCTTTGGCTACTTTTCGACATGGCCATAACACTCTTTGTGTGTACACCACACAAGCATGATTTTTCTTGGTCACTTTGTCAAAAACATAGAATTTTACCTTTTTCTTTAAATTTCCACTTTCCGCAAACGGAGTTTTCTCGCTTAACTACTTATACCATGTCGAAGAGCGCCTTAAACTTGTTAAGAATTCGAGAAGGAAGAGATTTTTGAATCCAAGGCTCCAAAATTTTTCTTTCTTTCTTTCTTTCTTTTTTTCTCTCTACGAAGGCCTTCCTACATTGATTTGGCCGCTTGAAAACTTCTTGAACTTACTGACTTATAGATAAGATCACATGCCAAATTCGAGGACCCTCTTAGGCCTCATTTTCTTATTTTTTTCCTAGCCCAATTCATCACTTGAGCTTTATTTTTAAAATCCCGAGACTAATTTTCAAAATTCCAAACTTGCCCGCCTTGTCCAACATTCTCGTGTCAATATTTTCCATATAACAACACACTTCACATAAAATCAAAGCAATTCCACAAATCACCATTATGTCCAAATTTCCCGAATGTGCGGAGTTTCTAGTTTCTTGATGGATGTGGGAGTGTGATGCCAAAGTTCAAGATCCTTCATGTTCTCTCTTGAGATTCTTCAATACGATTGACAACACATCTTAAAATTTTGAACAGGGAAAGATTCTCTCGACAGTGATGTACGTGGTCTGGTATGGTAAGCTTGCCTTCTTGGTGGAATTTATGGGTTAGAACTTCGGTTTTAGTACCCATTGTTGTTATTGTCTCTCCAACCCCTTCATTGTGCCTCTAAATCATCTAACCATATTGTTGCCGTGTATCACCACGTAACAGAAAAGGGAACCCCCCTCCAACACATTGTTCACATAGCTTCGACCGCTTCTTCCGACACATTTGGAACCACATGAAGTGCACTTTTCTTTGGGACCACACTAGCAACCACATTCACTTTGTTGGTCCCCTTTTCCAATACATACTTAGTAAGAACCGCCATTTGATTTACCAATTGTGTCTCATCCCTCATTTTCCTTCAAATAGCTTCTCATTCATGGCTACTTTTCGACGCCCTTGTGTGCCAAGCATGATTTTTCTTGGTCACTTTGTCCTCACCATGAAAGAGTTATAAACCCTTGTTGTTGACATAGCAATGTAGCACATGATCATGAGGCTTGACGCGATATAGAAAGTTCCATTTCCCGGTGAGGGAAAATCTCTCGAATCAAATTGGCCCAAGTCGATAGCCTCTAAATCATCTAACCATATATTTCGTAACATAAAAGGTTAGCTTATCTTCCGACACATTTGGTATTTACAGCGCACCTTATCGAAATTCCTCATCTATTCGGATTCCTTGATCCTCCGAATAAATTGTACCTCAAAGAACACAAACAAAGTTAGCACATCTCGATACATCCGATTCCGCCATTGTACCTCAAAGAACACAAACAACAAGTACACGAGTTATTAGAAATAAAGACTTAGTAAAGCTACAACACAACAAATAGGCAATTTCAAGATCGTATTCCCCAGCAACAATGCCAAAATTTAATGTCGCCCAAATTAAAGCGTTGTCAAATATATAATCCAACTAGGTCGGGGTCGAATCCCACATAGAATACAACGAGAAACACATCCTATTTATTTATGTAATGACTTTACTATGTTCACTACTTCTAAAATAACCAAGTTTTTTAGTTTGAAAAATGATTTGAAATGGTTGTTTTCTCACAATTGATTAAATGAAGCTGTTTGATTAAAGGGTGTAGGATTGTGAATTTTTGGAGTTGCACGACCTAAGTGTTTATCCTGATCAATACCTGATTTTCTCCTAAGGATAGAACACATTACTCTACCTATTCTATGTACGTGTTTGCACAATAATAATGAACAGGAAAGTAAAGGACACAATGAATTTTACATGGAAACTACCTGGCTCACAAAGGCAATAAAAACCACGGCATACACCTCTATAGGATTTTCCATAAAACTCACTACAATAATGAGCCTTTACAAATTAAAGTTACAATCCCAGTAACCTAGAAACTAACTCTAATCCCTAGCTTAACAACCACCCTAGACTGTTAAGCCTGCTCTAAGTTATCCCAATGTGAAGTTTACTCTGCAACATTTTGTACTAACTGTTGCGTCTAATAAAGTGGATAAAGTATAACTCGATAAACAACCTAATACAAGTTTCTAGACTTAAGAACTGTAATACACAAACTCTATTTGACAGCTTCTTCAAACTACTTCTTGTACTAGGGACGCACGCCTGGATTCCAGAATATTCTTGATATATCTTTTGATCGCTCAATATTATGAATTTTCTCTTTGTGGGTGTGCCAACCTTCTTCTTGGTAAGACTTGGATATTTATAACATTGAGTGCACAACAGGTCGGCAAACACAAAACCCTCTTCGAGTAGGCCCATGAGATGTTAGGGTTTGTGTTGTATTTGGATTCTTACCTTGTTAAGTCTGCTTGTTGTCCGTGTAGAATTCTTACTAATCCCAAAAAATATGGCAAGAAAATCTACATACTTGACCACCAAGTCTTACGATAAAACTGCAAATCCTAGTTGTTGTAGGACTTGCTCTAGAACATGTTCACGGACCTGCTTCATCCACCAGGTTCATTTGCCTCTGAATCTTTGCACTGTCTGAGATGGAATATGTTCAGAAAACTTGTTTCATCATTCCCTTTTTGTTCACTCCTGGAACTCTATCGTAAGCATGATTTTGTAATGGGTAATGGAACATATTAACAGAACTGTTCCATGCATCATGCTCTGTGTATGTATTATTCTTCATTGAAATTTATTCATTGGTTAATAAATCATGTCCTCAGCCTTGTCTCACTCTGTGACACTGATTATATTCTAGCTCTATGTTGGTACATGTTTGTAGACTCTGTTCATGTGCTTTGTCTGCAACTCTCTTTCTTGAACAAAATACTTTTGAGTCGTCTTCACTTTTTATCTTTCCTCTTCATGATATCTGCAAGTCTGATTCAGTCTAATTCATTCATGCCTTGCACCTGATGACTTCTTTGTGATAGAGCATGTCTACATTCTTGTTCTATTATTCAATAAACTATTCTGGGACTGATTTATCTTCATTGTTACACCTCGGAAATTCTGGTTTTGTTGCCTTGTGAATAGGTTAACATGAGCTAAGGTGATTACGAAATCCTTACGAGATTAAGGGAAGTATTAAATAGCTTAAAGTGCACACCATAAAATTTCAAAGTTGTATGAATATGTGAAATTTAGTTTGTCAAGCGACGTGAAACGTAAGTCGTGTTCTAAAGGTTTTCGCTATAATTGAGCTAATATTTATTTGGTAATGTCTTGAGGGGATGCTATAGGGCCTATTGTATGGCTAATGAACTGTTATGTAAGTGCCAAGAAGGTTCCATGAGGATTGGAAGTCAAACGAATCAACGAGAGAAAGTTTCGAATAACTGTGAGTTATACGACCACTTATACGGTCCGTATAACTTCATACGGTCTGTATAAGGGGGTTCCGTATAACATGATATTTACAAAAAGGGATGTTTCCATGGTGGTGTTATACGGTCCACTTATACGGACCGTATAATATTATACGGACCGCATAAGTGGTCCGTATAAGTCCATCGGGCAGCTTTTTAATTTTTTGTACAAATAGATGACCCTTGATCTTTTATTTCATTTCTCACATTTCCACAAGTCTTGAGAGCTCCAAACCCTTCTCCAAGCATATTCCACTCCAACCCAAGAGAAAACAAAGATCAAGAGGCGAGAATCAAGGTACTCATGTGTTAAAAGTCTTGCTACGGTTAGTAGACTTCAAGAATAACTTGAGTATTAAAGCTAGGGTTTTCACCCAAGGTGATATCTTGCTCCAAGGCCCATTCTTATGAAATAAAAGGTTAGTTTTCATGCTTATTTCATGTTATCATGAATGCTTGGTTGTTGAACAACTTGGGTAGAAGAAGAAAGTAGAAAATGAGGTCTAAATGTAGCTTTTATGATGTTTTTGAGTAGTAAGCTAACTTGAGTCACGATTCCAGCTGGTATAATCTTGTTATGGAAGGTAGTAATAGTGATGAGGAAGCATTGTATGAAAATGTGCCAAGAATGGTGTGAAGTTATTAGTATAAGTTGAGCATGAGAATGAATTTGAAAACTTAATGGAATGCGATTACTTGATTATGATATTATGGATGTCCGAGTAGTTGTTTGTAATCAGCTAGTGAAGTTGACGAAATAGGGAAAATGCTACCCAATTTTCATTAGATCATGAATTATTCTAGTTTGAACTTAAGAGTATCATTAAGGCTTAACCATGGTATGAATCCTTCTAAATGTAGATTGTTCAAGCTTCGACGGTGAACGTTAAATAGTTAAGAAGACCAAGAGGTATGTAAGGCTAACCCTTATTTCATTAAGGAATGATTCCTTTGCTATATACCCTCTGATGAGTTCCATAATGTCTTCCAAATGACTCTATCTCTAAAATTACTAAAGCTCATGATCCTCTATACTTTCACGATGCTATTACCTCCCTCATATGATAGTTGATCCTCTAAGGATAGATGTAATGAAAACGATGATGGTAATGATGTTGATGATACTTATGGACTCATATGTATACGTGTCTAAGTATGTATGACTATTATGTCTCGTCTATGTGATTTTACATACTCTCTTTAGAGGCTCGTAGAAAGTTGTGTACATTTAGATGTCTTTTAGCCTTGTCAGCTTATATTTGTATATCATTTTGTTAGCCTTGTTTCCGCTCGTGTATACGGATACGGGCATAGCCATGGTCGATGACGAATGTGTGTCATTGCCTAATGAGATTAGTATTAATGACATGCTCGGCCATGTGGCTTACCTAGATGTGAATGTGAATGTATGATAAGAGGTGCCCGGGTGGGTTAGCACGGCGCCTCGCTGCTGCCCTCCGGTTGGGCATGACAAAAGTGGTGCGGGCATCGCAGTAGTTTCCGTCCTGTGCGTGTTCTACGAGCCGTGTCCGCAGTCTTGTTTAGCGGTGTTGCACGCCACACTTATAAATAGAAGACTACGGCATTTCAGAATGAATGACCTTCTTTCTTCATGCGTATCCGGGAGCATAGTGCCATGATATAAGGATTTCTTCCTTAACCGTGTATTATGTATTTCGAAACGTTCGTAAAAAGAAAAGTTACGGGCCTCAAAAGTGGCAAGACACAAGGGTAAAAGTCGGTCGAAAGAGTACCGCTAACGGACATAGAGGAAGTCGAGTCCCGTAATGCAACAATCTCGCTCCTCTCACACCTGCTCGTTTTTCCGTATACAGGGAGCCTCAACCTCAGCCCAAAGGCGCACCCCACCTCCTCCATCAGATGCTTCAGGCCAATATGTGAAAGAGGCCATTCATTTACTTACTCAGTTGGTTGCCGCTCAGACTAGGCGGCAAGGTACATGGCAAGGTGATAGGGCTGTCAGTACGAGGGCCCATGATTTTATTAGCTTGAACCGCCAGAGTTTTTCGGATTAAAACCAGATGAGGACCCTCAAAACTTTATTGATGGGATGTTGAGGACACTTCGATTAATGCATGCTTCAGACATTGAATCAGTAGAGTTAGCATCTTATAGATTGCGCGATGTCGCGATTCATTGGTATACGGTTTGGATTGCTTCAAGGGGAGTTGATACCTCTCCCGGTATGGCAAGAATTTATGGATGCCTTCCTCTGACATTACTTGCCTCCAGAGGTTCGGTGGGCTAGAGCCGATAAGTTCTTCAATCTTAGGCAAGGAAATATGAGTGACTTAGAGTATAGTCTCCGCTTCAATTCTTTGGCTAGGTATGCTCCGTCCATGGTAGCGGATATGGGTGACCGAGTGCACCGATTTGTGAGAGGCCTAGGGCCACATTTGATAGATAAGTGCTTGATCGCGTCCCTTCGGATAACATGGATATTTTACGATTCAAGCCCATGCCTGTAATTTGAAGGAAAGCCAACAACAAGAAAGAGTCGTAGTGAGCTTGATAGAGGTTATAACAAGAGGGCTAGATCTTTCGGTCCGACCGGCGAGTTTAGAGGGGAAAAGATAGCAGTTTTCTAGGAGACCAAAGCCACCCTATAACCGCGTGCGCCTCCATGGCTTACATGTGTGCCGCAGATTTGACAGGATCTACTTATGGCTCGGGGCCGTCAGGCTGCAGTTTCGGTGGCTTCAAGTTCTCATTTCGCAGGCGATTCGGTTGTGCAAGTGCCACCCGTGCCATGGTGTTCTCGCGTGAAGCTACATTTGGGCTGCCTGTCGATTAGGCTCGGAGGTTTGCTAGGACACGCGGTCGTCCGGTCATATCATGCGGATCGCCCCTCGAGGCGGTAGGGGCAGGGATCCGCCTTGTGGTCGGCAGCCGTGTTTCTTATCATATATACGCCCCGGGGGAAAGGCTTTCGCACCCCGCTAGTCGCGGCAGAGGTAGAGGAGGAGCTCTCCCCCCAGTGGTCCCCAAGACCGTATTTATGCATCGTCGGGCGACAGGATCTTGAGTCTCCCTCGATGTCGCTTTGCATGCGCATACACACACTTTCTCTTCGAGGTATATGCGAACATCCGAGCTCCACACCGTCATATGTTACTCCATACATCGGCGGCTGGTTTGGGGTCAAACCGGAGTTAATCTAACCTTTCGAGGAATCGACACCCAGTGAACCTAAGGATATAGCCGAGTATATAAAAATCGTGTAGTTGTGATTTGTGTCACCGTACTATGGTCGATTTACTTGAGTTAAAAAAATGGTGGACTTTGATGTTATTATGGGTATGGATTGGTGGCTTCTGCTATGCCAATGTTGATTGAGAATGAAAATTGTTCATTTCAGCTTTCGGAGAACTAGTTTTAGAATGGAAAGGAACATCGTTCCCGAACCGGTAGGTTTATTTCCTATCTCAAGCGAGTAGGAAAATGATTGCTAAAGGTTGTATTTACCATCTAGTTCGGGTTCAAGATGTGTAGAAGATGAATCGGCAACTCTTCGACCGTCCCAAAGAGGAACGAGTTTCCTGACGTACCCCGACGAGCTTGTGCCTCCTCCGCAGCCGGGAGATTGATTTTGCTATCGACGTGCTACCGTACACAAAACCCATATCTATTCCTCCCTATAGATGGCTTCCGCAGTTGAAAGAGTCGAAGGAGCAATTGAAGGACTTGCTTGAGAAAAGTTTTATTAGGCCTAGTTCTTCCTCGCAGGGAGCACCCGTGTTGTTTGTGAGGAAGAAAGATGGCTCCTTGCGAACGTGCATTGACTATCAAACCGAATCAGGTGACAATCAAGAATAAATATCCGCTTTCAAGGATTAATGATATATTTGACCAATTACAAGGCACCAAATGATTTTCAAAGATAGATTTGGAACCGGCATCATCAAAGTAGTTAGGGAGAAAGATATTCCTAAGACAACCTTCGTAACCGCATACGATTGTTTTGAGTTTCGGTAATGTCATTCGGCTAACTAATGCACCAAGCGTATTTATGAATTTTGTCACACCCTAATAAAGCTGGTAGAAGGATGACGGCACCGACTCTCATCCGAGTTTCCAGCGAACCCTTGACTTTCACTCTATCAAAACCCGTCATTTAAAAACTTTAAAGAACATAAAACTTTTTCTAAATAGAAATCATTATCTTTATAATGATTATGAAAACTTTCAATCAAATAAGTACTTTAAACCAATTGAAATCATCTAAAATACATATTCTTTTAAAATCCACAAATGACTCAACTGACGTCACTTTGTCGACATCTCGACAAACATACCACAGACACCGTTCGCGTTAAGTCTCTAAGAAGTAAACCGAACATTGTGAGTCAGTGACAAGGACTCGACATACCCATAATCATACATATCTATACATGACTCGTAATGCCTCCAAAATGAGGTGGAACTTGCCAATCCCAGCTGACATCCAAGCAACCTAGC
>NC_081346.1:35297305-35323569 GCF_029784015.1 Lycium ferocissimum
GGATATTTCAGCATTCAAACCCGTACCCGTAATTTGAAGGAAAGCCAACAACAGCAAAGAGTTGAGTGTGAGCTTGATAGAGGTTATAACAAGAGGGCTAGATCTTCGGGTCCGACTGGCGAGTTTAGAGGAGGGAAAAGATAGTAGTTTTCTAGGCATTCAGGCCACCCTATAACCAGTGCGCCTCCATGGTTTACAGGCCAGAGATTTGATAGATCTACTTATTCTGGGCCGAGTCAGAGTTTCAGGGCTTCAAGTTCTCATTTCAGAGGCGATTCGGGCCAGGCAAGGCCACCCGTGCCATGGTGTTCTCAGTGCGGGAAGCTACATTGGGGCCAGTTTCGATTAGGCTTGGAGGTTTGCTATACATGCGGTCGTCCGGGTCATATCATGCGTGACTGCCCCTCGAGTGGTGGTAGGGGCAGGATCCGGCCTTCAGGGTCGGTAGCCGTGTCTTTATCATATATACGCCCTTTGGGGAAAGGCTTTCAGACTCCAGTTAGTCGCGGTAGAGGTAGAGGAGGAGCTCCCAATTCTAGTGGTCCCCAGCACCGTATTTATGCATTGGTTGGGCGATAGGATCTTGAGTCTTCCCTTGATGTCGTCACAGGTATATTATCAGTACTTTCTCTTGAGGTATATGCTTTAACAGATCCGAGCTCCACACTGTCATATGTTACTCCATACATTGCGGGTTGGTTTGGGGTCAAACCGGAGTTAATCTAACCTTTCGAGGAATCGACACCCGTTGGTGAACCGGTGATAGCTAGCCGAGTATATAAAAATTGTGTAGTTGTGATTTGTGGTCACCGTACTATGGTTGATTTACTTGAGTTAAAAATGGTGGACTTTGATGTTATTATGGGCATGGATTGGTTGGCTTCTTGCTATGCCAATGTTGATTGTAGAATGAAAATTGTTCGCTTCCAGTTTTCGGGAGAACTAGTTTTAGAATGGAAAGGAAATCTTTGCGTCCCCGAATGGTAGGTTTATTTCCTATCTCAAGGAGAGGAAAATGATTGCTAAAGGTTGTATTTACCATCTAGTTCGGGTTCAAGATGTAGAAGATGAATCGGCAACTCTTCAGTCTGTCCCAGTAGTGAATGAGTTTCCGGATGTACTCCCGGATGAGCTTCCAGGCCTCCCTCCAGAGCGGGAGATTGATTTTGCTATTGACGTGCTACCAGATACAAAACCCATATCTATTCCTCCCTATAGGATGGCTTCCGCAGAGTTGAAAGAGTTGAAGGAGCAATTGAAGGACTTGCTTGAGAAAAGTTTTATTAGGCCTAGTTCTTCCCCGTAGGGAGCACCCGTGTTGTTTGTGAGGAAGAAAGATGGCTCCTTGCGAATGTGCATTGACTATCGGCAGCTGAATCAGGTGACAATCAAGAATAAATATCCGCTTTCAAGGATTAATGATATATTTGACCAATTACAAGGCACCAAATGATTTTCAAAGATAGATTTGGAATCCGGGTATCATCAGGTGCGAGTTAGGGAGAAAGATATTCCTAAGACAGCCTTCAGAACCAGATACGATTGTTTTGAGTTTCGGGTAATGTCATTCGGGCTAACTAATGCACCGGCAGTATTTATGAATTTTGTCACACCCTAATAGTGGTAGGGCATGACGGGCACTCGACTCTCATCTGAGTCGAGCGAACCCTTGACTTTCACTCTATCAAAACCTGTCATTTAAAAAACTTTAAAGAACATAAAACTTTTCCAAATAGAAATCATTATCTTTATAATGATTATGAAAACTTTCAATCAAATAAGTACTTTAAACCAATTGAAATCATCTAAAATACATATTCTTTTAAAATCCACAAATGACTCAGCGCGTCACTTTGTCGACATCTCGACAAACATACCACGGGACAACGTCGCGAGAAGTCTCTAAGAAGTAAACTGAACATTGTGAGTCAGGACAAGGACCTGACATACCCATAATCATACATATCTATAAATGACTCAGAACAGCTCCAAAATGAGGTGGAACTTGCCAATCCCAGCTGACATCCAAGCAACCTAGCTATACAATTAACTTGCCAAACAATCGGGGGCTGCAGGCATGAAGGCAGCGTCCCCAGGCAAAAGGACGTCAGTACGGACAATGTAATGAGTATGTAAGGTGGTAACAAATCATAATCATAATTTTACTTAGGGGATAAGAAATTACAATCTAACTCAATACCTGCAGCCTTCGCTAGAAGAAACATAAATGTGCACACGAAGTCTCAAAACAATCATTAAGTAAATAATGCAATCCAACACACATGCCGCTTCCGACATGTTAACAGAATGGTCCCTTCGGACAGCCACTTCCGGCTAGTATCACAATAGTCCCTTCGAATGGCCGCTTCCGGCATAATAATGATGGCCCCTTTGGGCAGCCACTTCCGGCTTAGCTAGGGAGGCCCCTTCGGGCAGCCGCTTTCGGCTTAATGTCACCATCATATCAACACAAACCCAATCCTCAAATATCAATTTCAATTCAAAGCATAAGTCACTAATTAATTCATCACAATCCAGTTATAGCCTTAGACTTTCATAAGAAGTTATCAAATTTGTATCTCACTAGACTTAGGAGGACATACTTTCAGGTTTGAGGGTAGAATTGTTATCAAATTCTTACTACTTATATTCTACTCAATTTCATCTTATTGCCCTACCTAAAGAATAAGTGATCATATCAGTACAAAGGGATGATACTATGGAATGTAGACATAAATCGTAAACGAAATGAAGTAGTAAAATCTCGCACCCCCTTCGGAATGGTTTTGAAATTCAAACTTTATGTTTCCTTTAGTATAAAATTCATTTCCTCGAAATCATTAGTAAAACCATATAAACAACTCAACTTGGCACCTTATGGGTGTTCCCTTCGGAACATAATAGGAGTACAATGTCAATAAGCCATCACAAGAAACATTTAGACCTTAATAATGGAATCATATGGAGTACATATAGAATGAATAACAACAAGAATCATGCCAAAGGAAGAAAGCTTTGCCTTACATACCTTTGCCGCTTTCTAGCTAACCACAGTCCATCTTCGGGTCACACTAATCTATCAACAATATCAATTTACCAACAATCAATCTAATATATATCCTTATAATCAATCCCTTAAACTTATCTCTATTTCTAATGGAATTTCGACAGCATTTCCTTTATAAACTGGACAACCCAAAAAATCCAATTCAGCTAAATTAACAACAACAAGAACCATCTCATATAAGCCTCTTTAAACTCAAAGCATCAACTCCCAAGGATATACACCAAAACAGCCCGGTATACGTTTTGTATACGATATCTTCATACACTTTATTCTCCCAAATTTAAGAACAACAACTTATCCACAACATCAACAACAATATCAATAATCATTTTATATCAATCTCCAACTAATTCTATCCATTTAATCATACCAAAACAGCCCCCAAGTCATTTGATATCCAAAAATTATAACCGAACTTAACGTCATTTCCTCTATTCTAACGCGTCAAATCTATCAATGATCATGGTAAGAACATCATTAACATCTTAAACATACCTTATATGAGCAGCCACCACGAAACCAACATCCCCCAAGTTCAATTTTTAGCTTAAAACGACGGCAACAACTTGTACTACACTTTACTCTTCACGAGCCTCGGAATTCGGGACCTCGAACTTGATCAAAACTTGGTTTCTCTCTCTAAGGGCTCTCTTCCCTCTCTCTAAAATATTATGGATATTTTGGTATGAAAATGAGGCAGATAAAGGCAAAAATTTTCCTTAAATAGCAAGAGAAGTGGGCCTGACCCGACTTGGAATCGGGTTGGGCCGAGCCCACTGCCCAGTTTGACCTTTCCATCTTAAAACATCCATAACTCTTTATCCCTAAGTAACATGAATGCCCACGGCCTATGGTTGGAAAGGTATTTCAATTAGCTACAACTTTAATTTTTGGAGTTTACCCAAATTCCCAAATAATGATGGGGTTATGGCCTCCCGAAATCATAACTTAAAAATATCTTTTTGGAGGGCTTCCACTTGGATTTGGCTCAAGGGTCCTTCTTGATTTGTGTTTAACTTCACATATATTGTGCATATAACTTGTCATATGTCCTTTATAAAAACCCCATCATGTGGGCCCCACCTCAGCTTACAGTCATGAGGGCTATATATATTTTAACGTATCATTCCAAATCATATTGTACGAATTCCAAATATCATACTCATGCTATCCTCATGCTAATACAGTAGAATTTTATCCTTTATACTTGTAATATTTGCTCCTCCTTGAGCTCACACTAAGCCGTCTGCAGCTTTAGTAACGCGAAATTTTCTAGGGTGTAACAAATTTGATGAAAAACGTGTTCAGGCCTTTCCTATATTTGTTCATGATCGTGTTCATTGACGATATCCTGGTATATTTTCGATCCGAAGCAGAACATGCGGATCATCTGCGTACCGTCCTTAAGGTTCTCCAGACTCGCGAGTTATTTGTAAAATTTTCTAAGTATGAATTTTGGTTGAATTCAGTGATCTTTTTGGGGCATATTATTTCAGCCGATGGCATTCAGGTAGATATCCAAAAGATTGAGGCCGTGAAGACTTGGCGAAGGCCCACAAACCCTACCAAAGTTCACAGTTTTTTGGGCTTAGTAGGTTATTACAAGAGATTTGTAGAAGGCTTTTCTTCTATTTCTGCACCACTCACGAAGCAGACCCAGGAATCAGCTAAATTTCAATGGACAGATGCTTGTAAACGTAGTTTCTAAGAGCTAAAGGATAGATTAACTTCTTCCCCAGTCCTGACACTTCCAGAGGGATAGGAAGGTTCGTTGTCTGTTGTGATGCTTCAGGCGTTGGGTTAGGCTGTGTGTTAATGCAACATGGTAAGGTGATTGTGTATGCTTCAAGACAGTTTCGAAAACATGAGAAAAATTATCCGACCCATGATCTTGAATTGGCTGTAGTAATTCATGCATTGAAGATGTGGAGACATTATTTGTATGGAGTCCATGTTGATATTTATACAGATCATAAGAGCCTCCAGTATATTTTCAAGCAGAAGGAATTGAATTTACGACAACGGCGATGGTTGGAGTTGTTGAAAGATTACAATGTTAACATCCTATATCATCCCGGGAAGGCGAACGTTGTGGCTGATGCTCTTAGCCGTAGATCCATGGGAAGTTTATGCGATGTTCATCCAGAGAAAAGAGAGATAGCTCCTGAGCTCCAACAGTTAGCTAGCCTAGGAGTTCGAGTAGTGGACTCAAGTAGTATGGGAGCTATCATTCAAAATTCAGCGGTCTCGTCGCTAGTAGTTGAAGTGAAAGAGCATCAATACGAAGATCCCATGCTAATTCATTACAGAAATACACTTCCTCAAAAGAAGAAGTCGTCCTTTGAGATTTCTGGAGATGGAGTTCTCCGATGTCGAGGCAGGTTGTGTGTTCCTGATGTTGCAGGATTACGCCACCAAATATTGAGAAAAGCCCATTGTTCCCGTTATTCTGTTCACCCCGGAGCAACGAAAATGTATCATGATCTTAAATCTATTTATTGGTGGAATGGGATGAAGAAAGATATAGCGGGATTTGTAGCTCAATGTCCTAACTGTCAGTAAGTGAAGAATGAGCACCAAAAGCCGGGTGGATTATTGCAAGCTATGGAGATTCCGACTTGGAAATGGGAAGTAATTAACATGGACTTCATTACAGGCTTCCCCGTTCTCGACGTAAGTATGATTCTATATAGGTGATTGTGGATAGAATCACGAAGTCAGCTCATTTCTTGTCGGTCAGAACTACGTATGTAGCAAAAGATTATGCAAAGCTTTATGTTAAAGAAATAGTGTGACTTCACGGTGTTCTAGTATCTATTTTCTCCGATAGAGGGACTCAATTTACAGCCAATTTCTGGAAAACCTTCCAAGAAGGTTTGGAGACTCAGGTGAGTCTTAGCAAAGCACTTCACCCACAGACTGATGGGCAAGCTGAACGTACCATTCAGACCCTTGAGGATATGCTACGGGCATGTATATTGGATTTTGGAGGTAGTTGAGATGATCACTTACCACTCATTGAATTTGCTTATAACAACAGTTATCATTCTATCATCCAAATGGCTCCATATGAGGCTTTATATGGGTGCAAGTGTAGATCTCCAATTGGGTGGTTCGAAGTAGAAGAGGCTAAGTTGATAGGACCAGACTTGGTCCAGCAAGCTATAGAGAAAGTCTAGCTTATACAGGATCGATTATTAACAGCTCAGAGTCGTCAGAAATCCTATGCAGATAATCGTCGAAGGGACTTAGAGTTCCAAATGAAAGATTGGGTATTCTTGAAGGTGTCGCCAATGAAGGGTGTCATGAGATTTGGCAAACAGGGCAAGCTTTGCCCCCGGTACATTGGACCTTATGAGATTATACGCAAGGTAGGCTAGGTGGCTTACGAATTAGATCTACCTCCTGATTTGGAGTCAGTTCACCCAGTTTTTCATGTATCGATACTTCGTAAGTGCATTGGAGATCCTTCCAGAATTGTACCAATAGATGATGTCTAAGTTACCAAACAATTGTCTTATGAAGAAGTCCCTATTGCCATTCTAGATAGGCACGTACGGAAGCTCAGAACCAAAGATGTAGCTTCAGTTAAAATTTTATGGAGAAATAAAAATAGAGAGGAAACAATTTGGGAAGCAGAAGAAGACATGAAGTTCAGGTACCCGCATTTGTTTTCACCTTCAGAGGAGACTCAGGCAGAGACGCCATTGTCCTCAGGTATGTAGTGCTTTCGTAGTCGTGTGTGGCAATGGTTATTGATGTTGTTGTTGTAGCCCTATGAGGCGATGTATTTTGGGTTGCTATTGCAGGATGGTAGTGCCATATTCTAGGGGAAACTCTGGCAAAATTTTTATAGAATCCCCAAGAACCTAACATTCAAGGACGAATGTTCCTAAGGGGGGAAGAATGTTACACCTCGAAAATTTTGGATTTGTTGCCTTGTGAATAGGCTAACGTGAGCTAAGGTGATTATGAAATCCTTACAAGATTAAGAAAAGTATTATATATCTTAAAGTGCGCACCATAAGATTTTAAAGTTGTATGAATATGTGAAATTTAGTTTGTTGAAGGAAGTGAAATGTAAGTCGTGTTCGGAAAGGTTTTCGCTATAACTAAGCTAATATTTATTTGGTAATGTCTTGAGGGGATGCTATAGGGCCTATTTTATGGTTAATGAAGTGTTATGTAAGGGCCAAGAAGGCCCCACGAGGATTGGAAGTCAAACGAATCAACGAGAGAAAGTTTCGGATAACTGTGAGTTATACGACCACTTATACGGTCCGTATAAGCGGGGGTCCGTATAACATGATATTTACAGAAAGGGATGTTTCCATGGTGGTGTTATACGGTCCACTTATACGGACCGTATAAGTCTATCGGGGAGCTTTTTGATTTTTTGTATAAATAGATGACCCTTGCTCTTTTATTTCATTTCTCACATTTCCACAAGTCTTGAGAGCTCCAAACCCTTCTCCAAGCATATTCCACTCCAACCTAAGAGAAAACAAAGATCAAGAGGCGAGAATAAAGGTACCCATGTGTTAGAAGTCTTGCTAGGGTTAGTAGACCTCAAGAATAACTTGAGTATTAAAGCTAGGGTTTTCACCCAAGGTGATATCTTGCTCCAAGGCCCATTATTATGAGATAAAAGGTTATTTTCCATGCTTATTTCATATTATCATGAATGCTTGGTTGTTGAACAACTTGGGTAGAAGAAGAAAGTAGAAAATGAGGTCTAAATGTAGCTTTTATGATGTTTTTGAGTAGTAAGCTAACTTGAGCCATGATTCTTAGTATGATATGGGTATAATCTTGTTATGGAAGGTAGTAATAGTGATGAGGAAGCATTGTATGAAAATGTGCCATGAATGGGTGTGAAGTTGTTAGTATAAGTTGAGCACGAGAATGAATTTTGAAGACTTAATGGAATGCGATTACTTGATTATCATATTATAGATGTTTGGAAGTTGTTTTATAATACGGTGGAAGTTGAAGAAATAGGGGAAATGCTACCCAATTTTCATTGGATCATGAATTATTCTAGTTAGAATTTAAGAGTATCATTAAGGCTTAACCATGGTATGAATCCTTCTAAATGTAGATTGTTCAAGCTTTGACGGTGAACATTAAGTAGTTAAGAAGACCAAGAGGTATGTAAGGCTAACCCTTCTTTCATTAAGGCATGATTCCTTTGCTATATACCCTCTCATGAGTTCCATAATGTCTTCCAAATGACTCTATCTCTAAAATTACTAAAGCTTATGATCCTCGATACTTTCACGATGCTATTACCTCCCTCATATGATAGTTGATCCTCTAAGGATAGATGTAACGAAAACGATGATGGTAATGATGTTGATAATACTTATGGACTCTTATGTATACGTGTCTAAGTATATATGACTATTATGTAACACCGAGCTTATATGGCCGGGTATGATAGCTATCGTGCGCACACCACTGTAGTTGGGTACGGATAACACTGAGCCTTGGTAGGGCTAGGTACGTATCACACCGAGCCCTGACATGGTCGGGTACGTGAAACACCGAACCTTCATGGTCGGGTATGATACTAATATATACATATATGAGTAAGCATTATAAATGGAAGGTTCCTATTAGAAAATGGGTAAGAAAACAGGATGGTTGCCACTAGTGGTACAAATGGCTCTATTATCTCATGACTCTTCTATCTTATGTTATTTCATATGCTTCCATTGTGTTGTCGATTATGCTTTACATACTCGGTACATTATCCGTACTGACGTCCTTTTATTGTGGACGCTGCGTCATGCCCGCAGGTGGACAGAGAGACAAACCTGATCCATAGACTATTTGTTCAGGGACTGCATAGAAGGGCTCCATTCGATCCGGAG
Organism: Lycium ferocissimum; assembly: GCF_029784015.1. NCBI lineage: Eukaryota > Viridiplantae > Streptophyta > Magnoliopsida > Solanales > Solanaceae > Lycium > Lycium ferocissimum. Next base: position 35,306,249 of record NC_081346.1, read on the forward strand.
CTGCAGCTGTTGGTATTATTCTTTTGTGTACATACATATGGGCATGGTGGGGTCCTGTCCCATCTATATGATGTTACATACTCTCTTTAGAGGCTCGTAGACAGTTGTGTACGTTTAGATATCTTTTAGCCTTGTCGGCTTATATTTTGTATATCATTTTGTTAGCCTCGTCAGCTTGTGTATATCGATATGGGCATAGTTGTTGATGATGATATGAATGTGTCGTTGCCTAATGAGATTAGTATTAATGATGTATAGAAATCATGCGTAGGCCATGTGTCTCACCTAGATGTGAATGTGAATATACGATAAGAGGTGCCCGGGTGGGTTAGCACCGGGTGCCTGTCATGGCCCCCCGGTTGGGTCGTGACATTCATCTCCTTTGCTATGCATCTGCCTTTTGATGGAACATGTAGTTGGACCGGTTTCATTCACCCCGTGCTTTCATCATTGCACTAGTCTTTGCATTGTCACACATTTGTTGATCATCTGTGTTTATGTGTCTTCATTTGTCTCTGCTGCTTCTTTGCAATGGAACATGTCTGTGGACCTGTTCCAACTACTTTTGCGCTAAATGCTCTTTCAGCTTTTTATATGGTCTGGAAACTTTGCTTCATCTCAACCATCAACCAACTGTTTAGCTTTGTTCCATTACCTTGTCAACTATCACATAGATCTAGACCTGGTTTTCTTTACAGTATGGGTTCACTTTGTCTATCATTAAAACTTCACACATGGATTTATGCCAACAAATTCCCCATTTTTGATGATGACAAACACTGTTCTCTTTACATCATGTACAACCTGTTCCAACCAATCTCATAGTCTAGTTTATCTTATGGTAAACCTGATTAGCATGAGTCAAAAACATGTATGCACACAGTTAATTAATCTTCTCCCTTTTGGCATCATTAAAAAGTTAATCTCAGAGACAAATAAGCAATTTTTAATATTAAACTCATGGCCACTGGGGCTATCACATATAGACAATATAACAGAATTAGTCACTCAATTTTAAATTAAAGAGCATTTGTATCACAGAATTGAGGCACCGATTTTGAATCATAGAATCCCATTAACTGTTACAAGTACACTTCCAGTCCGTTGGTTACAGCCATACATGAGAAATCATTTAGACTTAGACTTGGGATCTAGATACTGACTGTTACATAGATAAAATTAGAGAGAACTTGGTCATTGTCTAGTGAATGTTACCAATGTGGATGTTCTAATCTAGGCTAGTTCCTATGGAATCCTATTTAGGAGATGTAGAGGATTTTTTCTATAAGGGAAGTATGTATATTTCTTTGTTTTTGCCCTGATCACCATCTGAATCAACCCTTCCTTAGGTAGAGCCGCCATCTTCATCCACCTCTCTTCCCCAAGAATACCTACTATCCCTTTCTATCAGTTTTTCCCATGAGAACCAAGATCTGGATTGCTCTTCTTTACCAGATAGTTGGGATTTCTTCTTGTTACCCCTTTCCTTATTTCTTGAAGATTTTTTATGCCTTCACTATTCATATTTTCCAATAAAACCAAGGCATTAGTTCGGGATGAGCTTGCAGTGTCAAGCAACTCATTTTCTTGAGTAGATGTTGCTTCTCTGATTTTCCTCTTACGCGCCTCTGTTTTGGGGTTTTTAGCACATCCCCCTTACTATATGCTCCATTCCTTTTTCTTTTTCCTTCCACCCTTCCAGTTGGTCTACACATTCAAATTACAGGGAAATGAGGGTTTATGAGAGTGAAATGAAGGGTACAATCGGAGTTGGTGGAGTCAAAAAATTGTATGGAAGGAAATAATCTTTCTGAATCAGAAGAAGAATCTGACATTTTTTTGCGGCTTGGTTCTGTGGTGGAGGAGGATGTTTTGGGTGAGAATTGGAAGGCTTGGTGATTGGTTTAAGTAGCTGGAGAAGGAGAGATAAAGTGTTGTGAGAGGGAAGTTGAAAATTTCCTTTATGGGAAGAGGTACATTTGATTCTAGTAGATTTTAAATGAGGTCATCATGACTCGCTCTTCTCAATACACTTAATGAAGGCTAAAATTTTGACTATGGTAGTACAACCAGGTTGCTTAATTTGTTCCTTGATCTATATATATAATCGATTGCCAAAGAAGGAATACATACCTGAATTGTCAATGGCTGATCCTATGTACATTTTGATTTAGGTCCAGTTTTTGTGATAGTCATAATGTTTATACCTTCAAGAGCTCATGAAACTGTTATTGTATGGGACATACAATTAAATGTACCTGACTGAGTTGAATATATCTATTTACTTGTAGACTCATAATGTCTGAGACGGCTTTCCTAGCCAAATTTTTAGGAATCAGATGTGCAATTTTAATCATCCTTAATACTAACATGAATCTTTTGTTTCTAAGTTAATTGAGAGCAATTTTTAACATAATCAGGCGGGGTATTATAAGCACATTTCAGCACCCGTGGGATCACACAGGATAATTGTATACCCAACTCCTTCATCTTTTGCCGTAATATCCTTTACCATATAAATGTCTAACTACCTGTGTTTTCTCTTGTCAAGAGATATACCTATCGTAATCCACTGATATTCTTCTTTATTTGATGATTCATCGATCCATTCATTGTTACATTCAACTAGATCAGGTTGAACTCTTTGTTGCAGATGACCGTCTTCATTAATCCCAAGGAACAAGTTCCTCAACCTGTTTCAAGGTCATATAAGCACCTTGCCATTTTTGATGGTCTTTCACTTTCTGATGTTGTACCCAGAGCTTGATCTTGGGGTGGCTGCTTTTTATGTTTCACCTGTCTCTGTGCAATATATATCTTTTAGTGATAGACCAGATTCCTCGACGTGTTCCATCCAAGATTCCCCCTATCTTATAGCCTTCTTATTTTAGGCAGAGAAAGCACACCCCTTTTTAATGATATTCATTTTTCCTCTATTGTGAGAGTGTCCAGAATTTTCGTTGTAAGTTCTTCTTATGACTTGAGAAAGCACTATTCATATGTCATTTTAGCTTGCACTTCTGATCTTCTTACCTACAACAACAATCAAGGGTTAGTTTTAGGCACCCAAGAAAGTATGGGTCCTTTTTCTTTGACCATTAGATGGATCAACTCTTCCTTTTTCCATTAAGGTAAAACCTAAGTAAACCTGTTTCGAACACCAGTTGCCTCATTCTTATTTGGCTTGGTGTTTCTACTTCCAATTTTTTTAGATTCTTCACTTTGTAGCTCAAATGCACTGGACATTCGATCTTACAATGTCCCATTTTACCACACAGAGTGCACAGCTCCTTTCCTAATACTTCATGTGTAGTTGTTCTGTCAAATCCCAATCCGGTAGTCACGTTATGTGTTTGACTTATGATATTTGAGAGTAATTGAGAAGCTTGAGTCCAACGATTTGATCTTTCAAGATCATGCTCCATTCTAAGTTGTTTTGAGTTAATATCTTTGGATTTTTTCCTTTCAAGGAACAACTCCATCTTTACCCTACCCTTTTGAAATCAGACTCAAATTTGCGTTGCTCATTGTCCAAGTTTCGCTTCCCTAATTTGAGTGTCAGCTTCAAAACTTCAAATTGAAGACCTAAGACTGATTAACCACGTTGACCAACCTGTTCTCTCAACTGACATTTCTCCGTTTCAGCTTTGTTTTTATTAGCTTCACTCCTCATTTGTTGATCCTTTAAGCTCGCAATTTCATAGAGTGACTCAACCCTTTCTATGTTCATCTCTTGGTATTCGTCCTCAGTGTCTGATCCTGAATGGACATCAGCCATAAAAGCAGTGTGATCGTCTTCATCTTGTAGTCTTCATCAGAAACCCAGGCTACTATCACAGCCTTTGTGGTTTGCTTGCTCTTGTTTGTCTCCTCTTTCCCCTTTTTTGCCCTCGTTCTTTTCCATTCTATTTCCTATTATGGGCAATCCTTGATCATGTGATCAGTCTTTTTGCACTTGAAGCATCCACAGGCCTGTGCCCTATCAAAACTCCTTTCTTTTAAGAGGTATTATTTTTGCCCGATTGATTTTCCCTTTTTAGGAATTTCCTAAAATTTCTTGTAATTAGGGCCATGTCATCTTCATCTTCTCTATCCGTGGATTTGAGTGCTAAAGACCTTCCTAAGCTTGCTTCTTTAGCTTTCACATTCTCCATGTCCATCTCATAGGTCTTCAAATTTCCTACCAGTTCATCAAGATACATCTCCTCTACATCTTTTGCTTCCCAGATAGCAGCGACTTTCATCTTGAATGCTTTGGTAAGATTTGTAAGATTTTATCTACTAAATCTTTAGTGGAGATGACCTTTCCAAGTGAGGTTAACTCATTCACAATGGAGGTGTATCAAGCGAACATCTCAGCAATTGTCTCTCCTGGCTTCATCCCGAAATTTTCATAATATTGGAGAGCATGGCCTTTCTAAATTTCCTTACTTGGCTGATTCTTTCACGAGCAATCTTCAAGGCATCCCGGATCTGTTTGGGTGTTGTACATTGATAGCTTTGCATGACCTAAGTGTCTGTCCCGAGGTATGCCTACTTCTTGCCTACGGATATAACACGTTACCTAACCTGTTCTATAAACGTGTTTGCGGAATAAAAATAAACAGGAAGGTAAATGTCATGATCCATTTAGCCTAGGTCGTGCGGGCACTTACCTTCCCACCTCGATAAGCGAACCCTCGCCCCAACAATGGACCAATACATAATTTGAAAAAAATTAAGTCTCATGATATATATAGATAGATAGTAGTAAAGAGTGCGAAAGACAGTAAATACTCTCAGGGTCTAGTCTGAATAATACAAGAGCATCTAGGGAGAATAATACAATCTGGAAGTATTAATACATAGTATCTATGTATCTGGAATAAAAGTAAGACATATAATAGGAAAGTCTTCAAGATCAAAGAATGCCATGCTCACCCTAGAAACTCGAATGGAAGCTGAAGAGTCGATCAGCCACTGGTCAGAGAAGTGGATCCGACCTGGTACTCTGCATTCATAAAAGAATGCAGTAAGTGCAGGTCAGTACAAACAATAGTACTAACAACAGTACTGGTAAGCATCATCAACCGACTAAGCATAGTTAACACAATTCAGAAAATAAAGCAGATAAGCAAATAAACCAACCAAGCATGAGACAATATATCACAACCGAGTATCTGTCATCACTTATGTAAAGCATCTAAACTCGAATTTGATAAGTCTGAGTATATCCGATCCAATCCATTCACCACAATAGAATAATCACAATCCAATCATCACAACAGAGTCATCACAACATCTCAATCAGGTCATGATGCAATGTAGTGAAACAATGGTATGAATGCGATGCCATGTCACGCAAATGAGGTGTACACATGTACTCCGGACGGAAATATCTACGTTACAACCCAGCGTGACTCGTGAAGTCTAAGTGTCACCCGTCCCGGATCTTTGCCCAACACACAGATGGGACCCTAGTTAATTGCTCACTGGGGGAATCTCACCGGCACCACCCTGGGGGACCCGCGGAGTCCATGTACTAACAACGATTCTGGGATAACATCGGAATCGGCCATGCAATAACGATGCCCGAAACAGCTCATCGGACATCGGCTTCCTCACAGTCACTCAAATAAAAGATTTTGTCAAATATCAATTTCACACAAATCAATGATTCTGGAATTGAACCTCGGACAACGGCCTTCTCACAATCACTCAAGTAAAAGAGTTCATCAAATATCAGTTTCATATGATCAACTATTCCGGAATGGATCTTCGGATATTGGCCTTTTCACAATCACTCAAGTAAAAGAGTTTATCAAATATTAGTTTCGCTCAATCAACGATACCGGATCATCACCGGGTATCGTCCATGCATGAATATGCGAGAATGCGTGCAAAGCATATGTCAATCGTCAACAATCAGGTTCAATATCACAAGTACCATAACGAGGTATGCCAACAACGTATCACATCACAATACCAACAGTGGGTATCCAACATATATAAAGTCAAGTACCATCAGTGCGTACGCTAACATACATTAATAACTCGAGTACCATCAGTGCGTACGCCAACATATATCGAGTACAAATACCAACAACGGGTATGTCAATTCTATCCAAATCAAGACGACAAACAGAACTCGATATCTACCAACTACACATGGCATCAAGCCAACATAAATTTTTATATCCCGCATTTTATACGTCGGAGGATTTTTAAGTTGGTTGCGAAGAATTATGGACAAGGCTATTTTCCGACTTTGTTGTAAGGCATAAGTCGCTTATGATTTCATGGGATGGAGATATTAAGGAAAATTTGGGGTAAAAGTGAAATTATGAAAACTAATATTTCATGAAATATGAGACAAAAATGAATTATGGGAAGTTGGACACTTCATGAAAACTTGGGGCCAAAAATGAATTAATGGAAGTTGTAATTCATGAATAAAAGGGAGCCATGTGGCCGGCCACATGTGATGTGGGCCATGGCCACATGGATGTTTAATATAAGAGCATAGAAGATGACTAGTTGAGTAAATCTTTTCATCTCCCACCTAGAAAGTTCAAGAAAAAAATGAGAGAGGAGAAGCTTAAGGCCATTCGGCCAACAAGCCAAAAATTGAAGACCAAAATATTGATCAAGAAAAAATTATTTCTCCTAGTTTTCCTACTAAATGGAAGGCCCTCGTTAACGTGGAATGGTTGTTGGAGCAAGCAAAGCAATCGTTTTTGCTAAACCCAACCTTAGCCGAGTGGTGGAGTTGAGGCAAGAAGGTGAGGTTTAATCTTTCTTACATGTTTTATGGATGATTTGTGCATGTTGTGATATGTAGAAATGAGTGAAATGCATGAAAGTATGATGTTGAAGTTGTAGCCGTGTGTTGTTGTTGTGGCCGTGCATATGTGATATTATGTGGGAGTGATGAATTAATTGTATATAGCTTGTTTGTGTGTTGTTGTAACGTGTGGAACATGAATGAAACTCATGGAATGATGTATGTTGTGGAATGACCGTGTAGGGGCTGCTTGGTATGCAAGAAATGAATTAACGTTATCTAGTATTTTAGTTGTTGTCGTTATGTATTCTATGATGAGAATGAGAGTTCAATGACTCAAGTGGAAGTTGTAGCCGTTTGTGGGCTGTTTTGGAAGTTAATGAAATTATAATATGGTTTGTAGTATTTATGATAAGAATGTTGTCATTGTGTGAGTTGTTGATATAGTTTATGAATTTGGCGGAAAGAAATGTATTGTTGTTGTTCTTATGGAAATTTGAGGTTTCGGGTGGAGTGGAGCATTAATTGGATTGTTTGGAATATTGTGCGGATTGTTGGAAGTATTCTTGAATCGTGTTTAAATGGTTTTGGATTGTTATTTGAATATGCGATCGTTGATATTAGTTTGAATATACGTAGTTGAATTGAATATAAATGAATGTCGTCGAATTAAGTAGAAAGGAGTTATTAATATTTGAATATGTTGGAATTGCATATTGATATCGTTTATATGGTTGTGGTGTTGTTGTTGAATATTTGGCCGAGTTAAATTCTCGGGAATGTCCAATTTATAGGGGAAATGCTGCCCAAATTTCTGTAGATAAAGTGGTGGCTTGGGATTGAATCCTTTGGTGCTTATGGCTAATGTTTGATGCTTAATGACGTTATTGTAGATCGTGAGAAGTCGAGACGTAAGTTCGGATTAGCTTAGGAAGCGGCTAAGGTATGTAAGCTCAACCCTTCTTTCTTTGGCATGTCTTAGTGAAAAGTAAGTTATGACATGTGCCCCGAGGTAATTCTACTCTTGCGATCCGAGCATGATATGATCCTTATTTGTTTCTTGATATTCATATTCTTAATGTAGTCAAATTGTGGTCTTTATGTTTTTCACATGAATGGATTTTAAAGATTGCATGAAAGGTTGTTTTTAAAAAAGTTTATTTCTTAAACGATTCCGAAACTACGAACGTCCGTAACTTTCGTAGAAGGGCTCGGATCGTTTCGATTTGTTCGTAGAAAGTTCTAAAGTGAATAAAGTTTGTAACTTTCCGAGGCGGACTCGGATTGATTTGATATATGATTATGACCTCTATGGTTCTTTAATACGTCTATGATATTTGCTATGTTTCCGAGTAACGTCTGAAAGCTATTTGATAACTATTGTCCGGATTTTCAAATGATGATTCGTTCTGACTACTTCATTGAGTCTATGATGATGTTTTATGTGCATATGGTTTCTCACTACTCTGCTCGTGCCAAGCTCAAGGCATCCTTCCGCTTGAGACCCGGGCCAAGACACGCATTCGTGCACATTCAGTTGCATTATTCACCGAGTCCCTCACTAGAGGGCGGGACACGCTATATATATATATATGATGATGTGATGATGTGGGGACGGAGGCCGGGGATGGCATACCGAGTCCCTTGCTAGCGGGCCGGGACACGGCTGATTCACCGAGTCCCTCACTAGAGGGCCGGGTACGGTATATGTATATATATGTATATGCATGCATGATCATGATATGATTTTACTTACCGAGTCCCTCCTTAGAGGGCCGGGACACGCTATATGTATATATGACGATTATATGATTTTGATATGCATGATAAATGTTTTCAAAAGCAAGTCTTATGATTTCCCGTACTCTTTACTTCAGTATGATCCCGCTTATTATGTTTCATGCTTTACATACTCAGTACATATTCCGTACTGACCCCCTTTCTTCGGGGGCTACATTTCATGCCGCGCGGTACACCCGGATGAGTTGAAGATATTAGCGAGAAGATGTTCCGGCGGGATTGGCGAGCTCCATTTCTCCGGAGTGCGCTTAGATGTGCGAGCACTATGATTTGGATTCATGTTCCGTGTTAGAGACTTTGCGAACGATTGTCGTGGGTATAAGATATCGGTTAAGCGGCTATGTAAGCCGATGCGTCATTATGCATTGTATTATAAGTTCTATATGTTTCTATATGTTACAGATTTTATTTGATCTGAAAAGGATAAATAGCATGTTTGGTTCCGAAGAATTTTCATTGTGTATCTATGTTACGATTTTAAGGTCCAGTCTGATTATGGGTATTATGTGAGTTAGCGGGTTCGCTCGGCCCTACATAAGGGTCGGGTGCCCATCACGCCCTAACAGAAATTAGGGTGTGACATAAATAAACAATCAAGCACACATAACGGGGTGGTTAGTCCCAACACACATCAGGGCCCAACCTAAGGAAATATCCATCCCATTCATAAAGGTTCACATCTTGTCTCCGATATTATAATCTAAATATGAGATTCACTATACGAAGTCTCACAAAGGTAAACCATAACCTACAGATATTCTGCCGAAACGACACCAACAAGTCACACTTTGCCTTGCTCTTCCTTTGAAGCTCATAACCAAAGTAGTCTAAGCTTAATCGAATTCTATATTAGAAATCATGAAGAATGATACTAATATTGCTATGATATCAATTAGGTCAACTTTAACCCTAGAATTTGGGGAAACGGGCCCACAAGGGCAAAACGGGAAATTCGGGGGTAAAATATCAAATTAAGTACTAGGTGATCATAACCAACCACTAATTGTTGATTTAACACAAGGATTGGCCTAAATCTGATTTCAAGCAAAAACCCCCAAATTGGGTATAAACCCTAAATCTCCAAATCCGAGATTCAACGTTAAAAGTGGAAGATATGTGACTAATAAGATTCGGTTCATCAAGTTTTAGCATAACCATCATCAATTTATCATTAATAATATAGGGAAATGTTCTTCCAAAACCCTCTCTCAAATTCCATCTCTAAGGGATTGTTAAAGGGAAGGGGTAAATCTAAGACGATTGTGATTAAGGAAGGGTAAAGGATTAGGCAAGTTTTACCTCCAAGAATTTCTTCAAATTATCTCCAAGAACAGTTTCTCTAAGCTCAAATATCGAGATAAGATATAATGAAGGTCTAGGACTTATTTACGACACATTTAATGAAAATTAACAGCCCGTCACCGCCACGACGGTACAGATGTCGCTGCAGCGGCTCCACCATGGAGGCCGGCGGACCGCCACAGTGGTTTGGCTAACCTTACGCATGGCCTCCCCAGCGGTCATCATACCGCCACAGCGGTGCTGCTGGGGCGGCTCTGGTGCCGCCATTGCGAGCACCAGACACTAGAAATCCTCGAATTTTCTAAGTCTTCAATCGAAATCCCGAGTTATTCCAGAGGCCATCTGTTCACAAACAAAACACACAGCCCATACAAAATTACACTGCGAATGCGCTCATGATCTCAAAATTTCCAACGGAGGCCTCGTTGGCCAAGTCAACCCCCGATGGCTTAATTCCAATTTCCCCTTCCAAGTTCTGAAATGCATCCGAATGCATTGGGAACTGACCCAAATACTCATACAGGTTCTAAATGACCATCCGGACCTCTCAGAATCGACGGAATTTTGAAAAAGGTCTGTTTTCCCAAAGTCAACTTTAGGTCAACTATTTTTCACTTTAACCCTATATTTTCACCAAAGTTGCCCGAATTGGGTCTAGGCACCCCGAGAAGCGTATCAACGGTCCCCTCGGGTCAAAAGCAAGCTAATCAATGCTCGAAAATGGGCTAAAACGTCGAAAGAACTATAACGACCCGTTGGGTCGTTACATCAGATACCAATTGAACCGTTGCACGTCCTCGAGCAAAGAAAAGAAGGAAAGTAGGGAAATACCGAATCAGTGAACAATCGGGGATAATGGCTACGCATACTCGGACTCTCCCGGGTAGCCTCGAATGGTGACGTGCTTCGACTGCACCTTCACGGAAGCAATCTCCTTTGACCTCAACTTTCGAACCTGCCTATCTAAGATCGCGATAGGCTCCTCCTCATAAGTCAAATTATCATCAAGCAATGTAGAATCCCAACGGACAATGTAGGTACCATCGGCATGGTATTTCGTCAGCATCGAAATATGAAAGACCAGATGAACTCCCGCCAAGCCTGGCGGTAATGCTAACTCATAAGCTACATCGCCGATACAGTCCACAATCTCAAACGGACTAATGTACCTGGGGCTCAACGTTCCCCTCTAACCAAACCTCATAACACCATTCATGGGTGAAACCTTCAATAGAACCTGGTCACCAATAGCAAACTTCAAGTCCCTGACCTTCCGGTCCGTATACATCTTCTGGCGACTCTGAGCTGCCACAAGCCTGGCCTGAATAACTCTCACTCTATCAAGGGACTCTCTTAATAGATCTGTGCTCTTAGGCTGAGCCACAAACCTATCGAACCAACCAATCGGAGATCTACACCTCCTACCATATAAGTCCTCAAAAGGCGCCATACCAATACTCGAATGATAATTGTTATTGTATGCAAATTCTACCAAGGGCAAGTGCTGATCCCAATGACCACCAAAGTCAATAACACACACTCTCAACTTGTCCTCGAGTACCTTAATGGTCCGCTCGGACTGGCTATCGGTCTGGGGATGGAAGGCCGTACTAAAGTCCAATCGGGTACCCAACTCCTCATGAAATGCCCTCCAGAATCGGGAAGTGAAGATAGTGCCCCGATAAGATACGACAGAAATAGGGATTCCATGCAATCTCACAATATCCTGAATATATATCTTGGCTAAATTCTCGCGGCACGAAACCACGAACCGAACAAAGTGAGCGGAGACTTAGTCAATCGATCTACTATCACCCAAACGAATCAAACTTGCCAAGGGTCTTCGGAAGACCCGCGACAAAATCCATGGTAATCCTCTCCCACTTTTACTCGGGAATGGGCATTCTCTGAAACACCCCACCAGGTCGCTGGTGCTCATACTTCACCTGCTGATAATTTCCACACTTAGCCACAAAATCAATTATATCCCTCTTCATACGACGCCACCAATAGTGCTGTCTCAAGTCACGATACATCTTAGTCGCTCCCAGGTGAATTGAATAGCGAGAGCTATGGGCGTCAGATAAAATCAACTAAACCAGATCACCAACACGAGGAACGCACACGTGTTCTCTAATCCTCAGAATGCCCTCAGAATCAATCACGACCCCCTTGGCCTCCTCTCTTGACACCCTATCTCGGATCTTGCTCAACTGAGAATCCTCAAACTGATGAGCCTTGATCTGATCCAGTAACGATGACCTCGCCTCTATACAAGCCAAGATCCTGCCCAGGGCTGAAATATCAAGACGGACGAAACTGTTGGCCAGAGTCTGAACCTCCATGGCCAACGGATGCTCGGAAACAATCAATCGAGCTAAACTCCCTATACTCACCGCCTTGTGACTCAAGGCATCCGCCACCACATTGGCTTTATCAGGGTGATACAGAATAGAGATGTCATAGTCCTTCAGGAGCTCCATCCATCGGTGCTGCCTGGAATTACGGTCTCTCTGGGTAAACACATGTTGAAGGCTATAGTGATTGGTAAAAACCGCACAATGGACACCATACAAGTAATGCCTCCAAAGCTTCAAGGCGAAGACTACGACCAACAACTCCAAATCATGGGTAGGGTAATTCTTCTCGTGAACTTTTAACGGGAAGCATAAGATATCACTCTACCCTCCTACATCAACACCGCAGCCAAACCCATACGGGAAGCATCACAATAGACAGCGAGGTCTTTGCCCGCCACAGGTAAGGCTAGGATCAGGGTTGTGTTCAAAAGAAGCTTGAGCTCTTGGAAGATCTCCTCACAATCATCCGCCCATTGGAAGGGAACATCCTTCTGAGTTAATCTGGTCAAGGATGAAGCAATGGCAGCAAAACCCTTTACAAAGCGATGGTAGTAGCTAGCCAAACCCATAAAACTACGAATCTCAGTAATCGTAGTGGGCCTCGCCCAACCCCTCATAGTCTCAATCTTCTGTGGATCAACCATAATCCCCTCATTGGACACCACATGGCCCAAGAATGCTATAGACTCCGGCCAAAACTCACACTTAGAAAACTTAGCAAACAAACTATGTTTGTTCAACAAACCAAGAGTGGTTCGAAGATGGCTCTCATGCTCCTGTCTACTCTTGAAATACACCAAGATATCATCAATAAACACAATCACAAAGGAATCAAGGAATGGCCTAAAGATATCATTCATCAACGTCATGAATGCAGCCAGGGCATTAGTAAGCCCAAAAGACATCACTAGAAACTCATAGTGGCCATATCTCATCCGAAAAGCAGTCTTCGGAATATCCTCCGCCCTGATCTTCAACTAATGATAGCCAGAACGCAAATCAATCTTCAAAAATACCGAAGCACCCTGAAGCTGGTCAAAACCGATCATCAATACGAGGCATAGGGAAATTGTTCTGGATAGTGATCTTGTTTAACTGGTGATAATCAATACACATCCTTATGGTCCCATCTTTCTTCTTCACGAATAACACTGGAGCACCCTAACGGGAGACGCTCGGTCTAATGAACCCCTTGCTCAATAAATCTTGCAATTGTTCCTTCAGCTCCCTCAACTCGGCAGGTGCCATCCGATATGGTAGGATGGAAATGGGATGAGTGCCCCGGTCCACGTAGATACAAAAATCAATGTCGTGATCGGGCGAACTTGCTCACAATAGGGTTAGATTCAAGGGGTGGAGATGCAACAATCGTATTACGAATGTGCGCCAAGTACGCTAAACACCCCTTACATACTAATTTTCTTGCCCGAAGGAAGGAAATGACCTTCTTCGGAGCGGGACTAGGAGTACCTCTCCACTCAAGCTTAGGGATGCCCGACATGGCTAAAGTGACTAACTTGGTGTGACTGTCACGACCCAAACCGATGAGCCGTGACGAGTGTCTAACTCTAGTGACCAAACACCCCTAAACACAAATCTGGACCATATTGAACATCAAGGGCCCATAAATGGCATAAACTGATCTCACAAAAAGGAAACATCGAACTCTGTACAACTTGTATATACATATACATACTGAAGAACAGTGCAAGCCAGCTAGGCCGCTATATATACTGTACACAAAAGAATGGGAGCCGATAAGGCTACATCATCTAACTAGCACATACAACTGTCTACAGACCTCTACTAGAATGAAAGCTGTAGAAAGGACGGGACAGGGCCCCGTCATACCCATATACTTATATATCCAAAAAGGCTTGCATACTAAAATAAACGGCTACTCCGAATCAATGGAGCGCACTGACCACTGCTAGATAGAGTCCTACTAAGCGGGACCATCTGTCGGTCTACCTAAACCCGGGGCACGAACGCAAACCCCAGAGGCTGTGCAGGAATCAAGACGGATAATGTACCGAGTATGAAAGGCATAAGAACAATCATGTACATATAAGAATCATGAATAGGATCGAACTCATAAGTCGAAACAACCGTTCGTATGTATTTGTATGAACTAGTATCTGTATGTGTCTGCATAAACCTGTATAACTGGCTATGCCTCAGTAGGCACACAATATGCATGCTCTCAATGATAATCATGCTCATATACATAAATAAAGGTCATGGTGTTGAGGAACGTTCAGCCCGATCCATATATCATATATTAGTAATGCCGAAGAACGTACGTGTTATATCCCGCCTTTTTGCATAATCGTTAAATTCGAAATAATTGTGAGTTATGAGAAAGAAGGCCAAGTTGGAATTTTTCTTAGTATGTGTATGCCGGTTATGGAAGCTTGAATGTGAAAACACCGGAGAAGGCCTAAGGGCAAATTTGGAATTTTGGAAATTTGTTTCGGAAATTACAAAATAAGAATTATGATGAATTGGGCTTAACAATTAAGAGAAAAATTGAGGCCCAAAGTTGTGGGGTGGCCGGCCAAGTGGCTAGGCCCAACCCATGGGTTTAATGAAATTTTCCATGTGCTTGATTAATTATATAAGGTTGGGAGCCTTAGAAGATTCAAGAGATTACAAGAAAACAAAAGAAAAATCAAGAGAAAAAAAAAAGAAAAGGCCATTCGGCCGTGAGAAGAGAAAAGAGAAAGGAAAGAAAGAAAATTTTTTCAAGACTTCAATCTTGGTGCAAAAATTGTAATCTTCCTATATCCTTACTAAGTTCATGGTGCTCTTCAAGTTGGTATAATTATCTTGGCAAGAAAGTGCTTCCTTTGGCAAGTGGAAAGAAGTTGGAAAGGTAAGGTTTCATGTTCCTTTTATGTTGTAGAAGATTTATGGATGTTAGATTGAATGGAAATCATGAAATTATGGTGTGTGTGCATGTGCATGTGTGAGCCGTGTATGTGTGTGTGTGTATATAGCCGTATGTGTGAGTATGGTGCATGGCTATGGTGAGTTGAACTTTATATTGTGTTCTAGTTGTGGGTATGATGGAAATTCATGTTGGAAATGAAAGTAGAATGAATTGATGGAAGTTGGAAATTATGGAATGTAGCCGTGTGGTGTTTGGTATGAAATGAAAGTTAATTAAATTATTTAGTATGTCAATTGTGTTGTTGAAGTCTTGTGATGAAGATGGAAGAATAATGGTTTAAGTTAACTTGAAGAATTGGTTGTTAAGTTGTTGTCGGAAAGTATGCGATTTTGTTGTAGATTATGTAATAATGGAATTGAAAGTTAAAAGTATGCCATGGAAGTTTATGTTGGAAGTTTTGAGCGAAATATGATTTCGGTGGAATTTTTGCATAACTTGTGAAATAATGCGAAATGCTCCCGAATTGTATTCGAATGTTCTTGCATGAGTAAATGAGTATGAAAACGTTGATATTAGTTGGAAATGTGAAGTTAGTTGGAAGTTGTTGCTTTATGAAGAAAGAAGATTAACTATGTTAGTAAGCGTTTTAGTTCGGTTGTTGTTGTTATTGGTGTTGTTGTTGGGTTGTTGTTGATTATTTTGAGCCGAGTTGAATCTCGGGGATGTCATATTTATAGGGGAAGTGCTGCCGAAATTTCGGTAGCCAAGTATAACCCAAAGTTCAATGTTGACTTGCATGAATAGTAACTGGTAAAGATGACCATTTGCAGTTTTTGGACGAAACGGGAATTGAGATTGGACGCGCGTAAGGCGTAATCCAGGTATGTAGAGCCTTGCCCTTTTATTCCTTGGCATGTTCTGAGTCGATGGCTTGACGGCGAGCCTCGATGACACTTCCCACAATTCGAAATTGAAATTAGTGCAAAATCCGTCAAGAAATCGAACCCATTTCTTCTAAAGTTGACCTATAAGTATGCAACTTCATAAATGGAGTCGAAACACTCTAAAATGATTATGGACGACTCCCTAAGGTTTATTATCTATAATTTACGTACCTTATTATGGTTGGGTCGAGGTGGGCCCACAATACCCGATACTCCGGTATGGTTCAAATCGATCCGTTTCCGTCTCGATTTTCATAAGTAACTCTTAATTATGTTCGTCCGCTAACTAATAAGTATTATGACCGTTTTCCCCGAATCCGAATATTATTCCGACCTCTCGGAACGATTCCGGACTCCGTTCGATACGACCGCTATTCTCGATTTGACTTACCTCCGAACTACTTCGGCTTGACTACGTACCCTCGTATGTCGGTCCGTATGCATATGGTTTCTCATTTGTCCGTTCGTGGATGCCTCAATGCTTCCTTCGCCCCCGGCCGGAGTTACTCGTAATTCGTGCACTTCCTTCGCATTGTTCACCGCGTCCCTCGGATTGTGCGGGCCGGGATACGTTCGTATCCGATATGATCCGATATGGTTCCCTTATGTGATATTATGGGGATGGCGGCCGGATGGCATTTGGGTCCCTTCTTCCCTTTAACGCGTCCCGTCCACGAGGGCGGGTTCCCACCGCCCTCCCCTTTCTAAAGGGCCCCCATTTTGTAGTGATTGGGGGTCCCATTTCCCTATGTCCTTCCCCATATGATTATGACTGCATCTGATTCCTCTTTTCGTTCGTACGTTCGATTCGGGCCCCCGATTCGGGGTCAAACGTCCGGGTCGGGTTTCCGGGCCCAAATCCGTCCGTCGCTGGGGTCCCATTCCCGCAATTCCCTCCGACATTCTCGGGCCGGCTCGCTACGAATCCGGTTTTGTTTCCCCTATCTCCGTATTCCCTCCGTTTCGATTTTAAAATTTGACTCGGGGTGTTTTAATTTAAAGTTAATTTTGTTTAACCCCCTTTGGGGGCCTTTAAAAGGGCCCCGTCCTTGGGGGCCGTGTTTGCCCTTGAAAGTGGCCCCCAAAACCCCGCCGCCGTTTTGGTTACCGGGCTCCTTTGGGAGCTCCCCTTTTTATCCGGGGGTGATACTTTTGGTAATATCTTTTTGTTGTCCGTTTTTCAATATAGATCACTTGGGGGGGGGCCCCTCCCCTCTTTGATTTTGTTCGTAGGTTAAAGGGGCCGGGAAAATGTTTGT
>NC_081346.1:35323669-35339126 GCF_029784015.1 Lycium ferocissimum
CTCCATTCTCCCGGAGGGCTGCCAAGTCAGAGTTTGTTTGTTATGATTTCTGGATGTATGTTAGAGACTTTGCAGACAGCGTCGTGGATGTCGGTTGTCGGTCTGTAAGCGGCTTCGTCAGCCAATATGTCGGTCCGTGTTATGTATTGAATTTTGTATGATTATAAATTTGTTCGATTTGAAAGCTACGAGAAAGAATATTTCCGAAAAATTTTGATACGTATTTTATCTTATTTGGTTTAAAAAGTTTGGCGTGACTCTGTATGCAGTAAGAGACTGAGGGTTCGCTCGGCCCTAAGTAAGGGTCGGGTGCCCATCACACCCTATCGGATTAAGGGTGTGACAACTAACCATCCTCAAATACATATAAAGCTTAACGACTTACAGACAATAATCTCCTTTGAAAGCTTACAACTCTTCAACTCCTCATTTGATCCAACATCAACCACAATACCCACAACGTAATGACAAAACACACACACACACACACACACACACACACACACACACACACACACACACATATACATATATATATATATCAAAAGATGCTTCAATCCATTCCCAATCATCTCTTAAAATAACATCAAATCACTATATTACCCTTTATCAACTTACCTCTTCCATAAGTATCCTCTCTCTACTTAAAATCACTAAAAATCTAGATAATAAACTGAAATACAAAGGTAGGAATCCTTCACATACCTTGAGGGGTCTAAGATTCCAAGAATCACTTCAACTCCAACTTCATGAGCTTCACAATCTTGGAGAAACCCTAGAATCAACCCCCTTCTTTACAAGCTCGGGTTTACGGGGTTCGGATCTTGCCAAATCTTCATTAATATGATAGGAAATATTGGGAGAGAATATATTAGGGTTTTATTTGATTTGGAAGAAGGAAAAATGAGAAATAAGTCGTGAACCACCTATTTATACTCAGAATTAAAAAGGCTACAAAGGTTCGGTTCGACGAGCGGGTCGACAACCAGTCGACTTGTCGAAGGTCCGTCGACTTGCTCCGTCGACCTGCACCTACAGATTTCCAGCTGCGAAACCCTATCGACGCTCCACATCGACAGCCCGTCAACCATATCGACGACGATGGTGTCTGCAGATTTTCTCAAATTTAGTTCAGATCGCGTCGATTCGATTTGTTCAATTTCTAACTCCATAAATTGCCAGGAATACCTGCTGGTACCCTTGTACACTGGGAAAGACACCCTCTACCTCCAAACTCGAGCTCGGGTCTCTATTCCAAAGGCATACCCGACTAGGAAACCATAGGTTCTTCTACGATGAAAGCGAGAGGTGTAACAGTGACAGTCCAAGATCGTATGGTAAGGAGAAAGCCAGGACATACCCAATATAATATCAAAGTCCACCATGTCCAGAATCATCAAATCTGCCCAAGTGTCGTACCCCATAAAAGTAACTAAACAAGACCGCTAGACTCGATCAACAACCACAGGATCTCCGATCGGAGTAGACACGTGAACTGGTATATCTATGCTATCACAAGGTAAATCCCAACCAACGACATGATATGCAGATATATATGAATAAGTGGATCCAAGATCAAATAAAACAGATGCTGCTCTATAACGGACAGAAATGGTACCTGAGATCACAGCAACTGAGGCCTCTGCCTTGGGCCTACCAGGAAATGAGTAACAATGGGCTCCGCCACGCCCAGTCTGGGATCCCCCTCTCGTACTCTGAGTACTACCTCTAGCTGGCTGGGACTTACCTCTAGAACCATGGGAAGTACTGCGGCCTGACTGAGCACCGCCTCTATGAGAAGTCCTCCTCGACAACCGAATGATACAGAAGTTCTCGGCGGCTGATAATCCCACCTAGGTCAGGGACATCTCCTGGCAACATGCCCAA
Organism: Lycium ferocissimum; assembly: GCF_029784015.1. Lineage (NCBI taxonomy): Eukaryota > Viridiplantae > Streptophyta > Magnoliopsida > Solanales > Solanaceae > Lycium > Lycium ferocissimum. The sequence goes on from NC_081346.1 coordinate 35,325,557, forward strand.
CCTGCCCACAAAAGAAACAGGTAAGAAGAGTCGAGTGCTGAAACATAGAAACTGAAGACCCGGATGAAGCAGCCATGTCCACTGGTCTGGAGAACGAACTCTGAGAAGATCTCTCCCTAGGCGGCTGACTAGAGGGAGCCGGTAATGCTGAATGTACAGGACGAACGGAATAGGGTTAAGGTGGTCTCGAAAACTGACCGGCGCCTCTCGTACCAGAACCCTTAAAACTGCCAGTCTGACGTAGCCTCTTGTCACCACCACTAAAAGCACAGGCCTTGGCGCCCTCAACCATAGAAGCATGCCCAATAATAGACTGGAAGGAAGCCCCCATAGACTCCATCCGAAGACAAGGAATCTGTAGAGAGCCCACTAGTCCTCCCACAAAGCGCCTGATCTTATCGGCCTCGGTAGGGATCAACAGAGTAGAGTATCGAGCTAAATAGAGGAAACGGGTCACATAAGACTCCAAGGACATGCCCCTCTAATCAAGGTGTAAAAAAACTAATCCCTACGAGCCTCTCTCAAAGACCGGGGCACGTACTTCTCAAGGAAGGCCCGGTAGAACTGAGTCTAAGTCAAAGGAGGAGAACCCTCAGGTCTGCACGCCACGAAATACCTCCACCACGTCTTCGCGTCACCGCGAAACTGGTAGGACACATAATCAACACCGTGGGTCTCCACTATCCCCATACGGTGCAGTAACTTATGTATATCAAGAATAAACTCATAGGCATCCTCAGATGAAGTACCAAAGAACCTTGGTGGCTCTAACTTCCTGAATCTCCCCACCAGGTCCTGATCAGTAGCAGTCATAACAGCGCCATCCGTGGGCCTGAAATCCTCACCAAGGGCGGGTATAGCATCAATGCGAGGAGCCATAGCTGCGACGGGATGTGCCACCCGTGTAGGTCCCTGCTCAGGGGTCTGCACCCTAACCCTAGTTTGTGAACTCCCGCCAAGAGTAGTACCACTGGCGGCTACCTGCTGGGCATGTGGGTGAAGCAATACTCTAGCCATAGTATCATGCATGGCCTGATCAGAAGTGACCTCAGGCTGTGTCTATGCTGGGGCCACGCCATCCTTTACGGCCTGGTCTCTACCCTACTAATACTCAGGCTCGGGAGATGGAGACCTCTCTCCTCACTGGCCGACCGTCGGATTGCTACCCCTGGCTCGGGTAGCCCCGCGGCCTCTCACTCTGCCGCGCCCTCTGGCTGTCGCTTGCCCTCGGGTGCTAGCCATAGCTGCGGGCTTTGGCGCCTGACCTCGGGCCATAGTAGCTCGAGTACCAATTTGATCTTTCCAGATACCAATTTGATCTTTCCAGATACCAATTTGAATAAAGTAGCATAACAGAAAGAAAGAAAGTGAGATTTTCTAAATGTCCCATAGCCTCTTGCAGATAAGTATGGAGCTCACTAAACCGATCCGCGAGACTCTATAGGACACACTCTTGTATTAAAGATCGGGTAACCTAGGGCTCTGATGCCAACTTATCACGACCCCTTTAGCCTAGGCCATGCGGGCACTTACCTTTTAACCTCAGTAAGCGAACCCTCATCCCAACAATGAACCAATGCATAATTTGAAGAAAATTAAGTCGCGAAAATAACAGATACGTAAGTCTTACGATATTTATAGATAGATAGTAGTAAAGAGTGAGAAAGACAGTAAATACCCCCAGGGTCTAGTCTGAATAATACAAGAGCATCTAGGGAGAATAATACAATCTGGAAGTACTAATACATAGTATCTATGTCTCTGGAATAAAAGTAAGGCATATAATAGAAAAGTCTTCAAGGTCAACGAACGCCATGCTCACCCTGGAAACTCGAGTGGAAGCTGAAGAGTCGATCAGCCACGGGTCAGAGAAGTGGATCCAACCTAGTACTCTGCATTCATAAAAGAATGCAGTAAGTGCAGGTCAGTACAAACAACAGTAGCAGTAGGCATTATCGACCGACTAAGCATAGTTAACACAATTCAGAAAATAAAGCAGATAAGCAAATAAACCAACCAAGCATGAGATAATATATCACAACCAAGTATCCATTATCACCTATGTAAAGCATCTAAACCCAAATATGATAAGCCTGAGTATATCCGATCCAATCCATTCACCACAATAGAATCATCACAATCCAATCATCACAATAGAGTCATCACAACATCTCAATCAGGTCATAATGAAATGTAGTGCAATAATGGTATGAATGCGATGCCATGCCATGCAAATGAGGTGTACACATGTAGTCCGGACGAAAATATGGATGTCTCGGTAGCACAACCCAACGTGATTTGTGAAGTCTAAGTGTCACCCGTCCCGAATCTTTACCCAATAGACAGACGGGACCCTAGCTAATTTCTCACAGGGGGAGTCTCACCGACACCACCCTGGGGGACTCGCAGAGTCCATGCACTAATAATGATTCCGGGATAACTTCGGAATCGGCCATACAACAACGATGCCCGAAATAGCTCATTGGATATCGGCCTCCTCACAGTCACTCAAATAAAAGAGTCTGTCAAATATCAGTTTCACACAAATCAACGATTCCAGAATTTGACCTCGTACATCGGCCTTCTCACAATCACTCAAGTAAAAGAGTCCATCAAACATCAGTTTCATATAATCAACGATTCCGGAATGGATCTTCGGACATCGGCCTTTTCACAATCACTCAAGTAAAAGAGTTTATCAAATATCAGTTTTGCTCAATCAATGATACCGGATCATCACCGGGTATCGGCTATGCATGAATATGCGAGAATGCGTGCAAAGCATATGTCAATCGTCAACAATCAGGTTCAACATCACAAGTATCAGAACGAGGTATGCCAATAAAGTATCACATCACAACACCAACAGTGGGTATGCTAGCATATATAAAGTCAAGTACCATCAGTGGGTATGCTAACATACATTAATAACTCGAGTACCAACAGTGGGTATGCCAACATATATCGAGTATGATTACAAACAACGGGTATGTCAATTCTATCCAAATTAAGACGACAAATAGAACTCGATATCTACCAAATACATATTGCATCAAGCTAACATAAATAAACAATCAAGCACACATAACGGGCTGGCTAGTCCCAACACACATCAGGGCCCAACCTAAGGCAATATTCATCCCCACTTCATACCCGAAGGTTCACATGCTGTCTCTGACAATATAATCTAAATATGTGATTCACTATACGAAGTCTCACAAAAGGTAAACCATAACCTACCTGGAATGCCGAACCGCAACACCAACAAGTCACTCTTTTGCCTTGCCCTTCCTCTGAAGCTCAAAACCAAAATATTCTAAGCTTAATCGAATTCTATATTAGAAATCATGAAGAATGATACTAATATTGGTATGATATCAATTATGTCAACTTTAACCCTAGAATTTGGGGAAACCGGCCCATAAGAGCAAAACGAGAAATTCGGGGGCAAAATACCAAATTAAGTACTAGGTGATCATAACCGAATCACTAATTGTTGATTTAACTCAAGGATTAGCCTAAATCTGATTTCAAGCAAAAACTCCCAAATTAGATATAAACCCTAAATTTCCAAATCTGAAATTCAACGTTAAAAGTGGAAGATACGTGATTAATAAGCTTAGATTCATCAAGTTTTAGCATAACCATCATCAATTTATCATTAATAATCTAGGGAATTGTTCTTCCAAAACCCTCTCTCAAATTCCATCTTTAAGGGATTGTTAAAGAGAAGGGGGAAATCTAATATGATTGTGATTACGGAAGGGTAAAGGATTAGGCAAGTTTTACCTCCAAGAAATTTTCAAATTATCTCCAAGAATAGTTTCTCCAAGCTCAAATATCGAGATGAGAAATAATAAGGGTCTAGGACTTATTAACGACATATTTAATGAAAATTAATTGCCCGTCACCGCCACGGCGGTACAGATGCTGCTGCAGCGGTGCCGCCACGGAGGCTGGGGGACCGCCACAGCGGTTTCGATTTGGCCAACCTTACGCATGGCCGCCCCTGCAGTCATCACACCGCCACAGCGGTACCGCCATTGCGAGGACCGAAAATCCCAAGTTATTCCCGAGGCCATCTGCTCACAAACCAAGCAGATAGACCCACACAAAATCAAGCTGCAAACGTGCTCATGGTCTCAAAATTTCCAACGGAGGCCTCGTTGGCCGAGTCAACCCCCGATGCCTTAATTCCAATTTCCACTTCTAAGTTCTGAAATGCATCCGAATGCATCGGGAACTGAACCAAATACTCATACAGGTTCTAAACGACCATCCGAACCTCTCAAAATTGATAAAATTTTGAAAAAGGTCCGTTTGTGTCACGACCCAACCAGAGGGCCATGACGAGTATCCGGAGCTAACCCCCAGACACCTCTCGTCATACTTCCATAATCATATCTAGGTGAGCCACATGGCCTACTCATCATCTCTATGCATCATTAATACACTTTCCATCAGGCTATGGCACTTTTATAACAACAACAACAAATATGCCCATATATATACGTAAGCCGACAAAGTTATCAAAATGATATACAAAATACGAGCCGACAAGGCTAAGAGACATCGAACTATACACAACTGTCTACGAGCCTCTAAAGAGAGTATGTAACATCATAAAGATGGAACAGGGCCCCGCCATGCCCATATATATAAACAAAAGAATAGTACCAATAGCTGCAGCTCCGGATCAAATGGAGCTCCTCTAAGTAGTCTCTGGGTAAGCAATCTAAGGATCAAGTCTATCTCCCTATCCACCTGCGGGTATGACGCAGCGTCTACAAACAAAAGGACATCTATACGAACAATATATTGAGTGTGTAAGGCATAATCAATAACATAATAGAAGCATGAACGATAACATAAGATAGAAGTGTCACGGAATGATAGAGCCATTTATACCTCTAGCGACGTTCATCATATTCACTTACCCTTTTTCTAATGGGAACCTTCCATTACATACACTTACATATATAGTAGTACTACACCCAACCATAGAGGTTCGGTGTTTCACATACGTAAAAATGACAAGGTTCCGTGTTATATATACTTGGCCCTACCAAGGCTCAGTGTTATACATACCTGGCCCTACCAAGGCTCAGTGTTATCCGTACCCAACTGCAGTGGTGCACGCACAATGAATGTCATACCTGGCCATATGAGCTCGGTGCTACATAATAGCCATACAAATATGTATATATATATATATTCATAGGAGTACATAAGTGTCATTAACATCGTCAACATCATTATGTTCATTATATCTTTCCTTGGAGGGTCAACTATCATAGGATGGACCAATGGTCTCATTAGCATATCAAGAATTATAAGATTTTGTGATTTTAGCAATGAAATCATCATAGGAGACATTATGGATTTCGCATGAACGTACACGACAATGGGATCATGCCTTAAGAAGAAGGGTTAGCCTTACATACCTTTACGTATTCTTAACTACTTAACGTTCACCTCCCAAGCTTGAGAAATCTACATTTAAAAGGATTCATACCAAGGTTAAGTCTTAAAGACACTCTTAAATTCAAACTAGAATAATTCATAAGCTAGCGAAAATTGGGCAATATTTCCCTTATTCCATTGACTTCTACCGTCTTACAAAACAACTTCCAAACAACAATGACATTATTAATAATACCATAATCAAGAGGCTTCATTCACGTTAAGAATTATCCAATCCCCAAAACTCCTTTCCAAGACCATTCATAACAATAGCTACAACATAACACCATGTTTACTTGCATACAATGCTTCCTCAACATTATTAGCATCACCCACAACAAGATTATACTCATAGCATGTTAAGAATCGTAATTCAAATCAACTTATAGCTCACCATATCCTCAAGTTCATTCCTGCACTCCATTCTCACTTTTCTTCCTCCAACTACATGGCATAACAATCAAACAACCTTAAACATATGTAAAAGATGCAAAATCTTAAATTTGCATATCCTCAAGTCCTTCAATTGTTCTTTCAACTCTTTCAATTTTGCGAGAGCCATTCTATAAGGAGGAATATATATGTGGTTGTTATCCGATAGCACATCAATAGCAAAATCAGTTTCCCGCTCTAGGGGAAGGCCGGGAAGCTCTTCTGGAAATACATCCGAAAACTCATTCACTACGGGGACAGACTGAAGAGTCCGGAACTTGGCTTCTACATCTTGAACCCGGACTATTTGATAAATACAACCTTTAGCAGTCATTTTCCTGGCTTTGAGATAGAAAATAAACCTACCTTTTGGAGACGCTGTATTTCCTTTCCATTCCAAAACTGGCTCTCCCGGAAACTGGAAGCGAACCATTTTTGTTCTACAATCGACATTGGCGTAGCAAGAAGCCAACCAATCCATGCCCGTGATAACTTCAAAATCCACCATTTTCAACTCATGTAAATAAACCATAGTACGATGATCACAAATCACAACTACACAATTTCTATATAGTCGGCTAGCTATTATCGGATCACCAACAGGTGTCGATACCTCGAAAGGTTTGATTAACTCCGGTTTCACCCCAAATCGACCAGCAATATAAGGAGTAACATGTGACAAGATGGAGCATGGATCAATCAAAGCATATAAATCATGAGAAAATACTGATAATATACCTGTGACGACATCAGGGAAGGACTCAAGATCCTGTCGCCCAGCCAATGCATAAATACGGTGCTGAGAACCACTAGAACTGAGAGCTCCTCCTCTACCTCTACCACAGATGACTGGCATCTATTAACCTTGTCCCGGAGGATGTATAGATGATGAAGACTCTAGCTGCTGACCCTGAGGGCTAGACCCTACCCCTACCATCAATCGAGGGGCATTCACGCATGATATGGCTTGGCCGACCGCATGCATAGCAAACATCTGAACCCAATCGGCACTGGCCCCAATGTAACTTCCCGCACTGAGAACATTGTGGCATGGGTGGCTTTGCCGGGCCCGAGTCCCCCCTGTAGTGAGAACCTGAAGCTCTAAAACTCTAACTCAGCCCGGAGTGAGTAGATCTATCAAATCTCTGGCCCGTAAATCGTGAACGCGCACTAGTCATGGAATGGACTGAATGCCTAGAAAACTGCTGTCTTTGCCCTCCTCTAAACTAAATAGTCGGACCCAAAGATCTAGCCCTCTTGTTATAACCTCTGTCAAGCTCATGCTAACCTCTTTGCGGTTGTTGGCTTTTCTCCAAATTCAAGGCATGGGCTTGAATATGAGAAATAGCCATATTGTCCTGAAGGGACGCAGTCAAGCACTTGTCCATCAAATGTGGCCCTAAGCCACTCACAAACCGATGCAATCGATCACCCATATCCACTACCATGGTCGGAGCACACCTAGCCAAGGAATTGAAGCGGAGACTATACTCTAAGGCGCTCATACTTCCTTGCCTAAGATTCAAGAACTTTTTGGCTCTAGCACGCCGAACCTCTGGGGGCAAGTAATGCTGGAGAAAAGCATCAACAAATTATTGCCATACCGGGGGAGGTGCATTGACTCCCCTAGAAGACAACCAAACCGTATACCAATGAACGTCGGAAGCATGCATTAACCGAAGTGTCCTCAACATTCCATCAATAAAGTTTTGAGGGTCCTCATCCGACTTTGACCCGAAGAATTCCAAAGGGTTTAAGCTAAAACAGTCACAGGCTCTAACACTCACAGTCCTATCTCCATAACCCATACCTTGCTGCTGGGCCTGCGCGGCAACAAATTGTGTCAATAATTGAATAGCCTCTTCCATCTCATGGCCCGAAACCTCTCCTGGAAGAGCTGGGGGTGCTGGAGCTGGGGCTGAGGCTCCCTTATGCTCCTCTGAAATAGGCAATGAACGAGAGGACCGAGATGGAACCTCATTCTGGGACCACTCTCCACAATAACCGTTGGCGGTACTCTCTCATTCCGCCTCCCTATCACTGTCTTGCCCTTTTGGACTATGGTAGCTTTTCTCTTTATAGGCATCTCTGAAATACACAACACACGATTAAGGAAAGGGAAATCCTTATATCATGGCTCTATCGCACGATCTATGAAGAAAGAAGGTCATTCATTCCTAAATACCGGTAGGCTCTTGTTTATAAGTGTGGCACGCAACACACCCATAAACAAGACTCTACTGGACACGGCTCGTAGACACACCCTTGGACGGAACTGTTCTGATACCACTTTTGTCACGACTCAACCGGAGGGCCATGATGAGTACCCGGAGCTAACCCACCGAGCACCTCTCGTCATACTTCCACGTTTATATCTAGGTGAGCCGCATGGCCTACTCATAATCTCTATGTATCATTAATACACTTTCCATCGCGCTATGGCACTTTTATAACAACATCAACAAATATGCCCATATATATACGCAAGCCGACAAGGCTATCAAAATGATATATAAAATACGAGCCGACAAGGCTAAGAGACATCTAGCCATACACAACTGTCTACGAGCTTCTAAAGAGAGTATGTAAGATCATAAACATGGAACCGGGACCTGCCATGCCCATATATATATATACAGAAAAGAATAGTACCAGTAGCTGCAACTCCGGATCAAATGGAGCTCCTCTAAGTAGTCTCTAGGTAAACAAACTAAAGATCAGGTCAATCTCTCTGTCCACCTACGGGCATGACGCAGCGTCCACAAACAAAAGGACATCAGTACGAACAATGTACTGACAAGGCATAATCAATAACATAATAGAAGCATGAACGATAACATAAGATAGAAGTGTCATGGAATGATAGAGCCATTTATACCTCTAGCGGCGTTTATCATATTCACTTACCCTTTTTCTAATGGGAACCTTCCATTATATACACTTATATATATAGTAGTACTATACCCGACCATAGAGGTTCGGTGTTTCACATACCCGACCATGACAAGGCTCGGTGTTATACATACCTGGCCCTACCAAGGCTCAGTGTTATACATACCTGGCCCGACAAAGGCTCAGTGTTATACATACCTGGCCCGACCAAAGCTCAGTGTTATGCATACCTGGCCCTACCAAGGCTCAGTGTTATCCTTACCCAACTGCAGTGGTGCGCGCACAATGAATGTCATACCCGGCCATATAAGCTCAGTGCTACATAATAACCATACAAATATGTATATATATTCACAGGAGTACATAAGGGTCATCAACGTCGTCATCATCATCATGTTCATTATATCTTTCCTTGGAGGGTCAACTATCATAGGATGGATAAATGGTCTCATGAGCATATCAAGAATTATGAGATTTTGCGATTCTAGCTATGAAATCATCATAGGAGAAATTATGGATTTCGCATGAAGGTACACGACAATGGGATCATGCCTTAAGAAGAAGGGTTAGCCTTACATGCCTTTACGTCTTCTTAACTACTTAACGTTCACCTCCCAAGCTTGAGAAATCTACATTTAAAAAGATTCATACCACGGTTAAGTCTTAAAGACACTCTTAAATTCAAACTAGAATAATTCATAAGCTAGCGAAAGTTGGGCAGTATTTCCCTTATTCCATGGACTTCTACCATCTTACAAAAAAACTTCCAAGCAACAATGAAATTATTAATAATACCATAATCAAGAGGCTTCATTCACGTTAAGCATTATCCAGTCCTCAAAACTCCTTTCCAAGATCATTCATAACAATAGCTACAACATAACACCATGTTTACTTGCATACAATACTTCCTCAACATTATTAGTATCACCCACAACAAGATTATACTCATAGCATGTTAAGAATCGTAATTCAAATCAACTTATAGCTCACCATATCCTCAAGTTCATTCTTGCACTCCATTCTCACTTTTCTTCCTCCAACTACATGGCATAACAATCAAACAACCTTAAACATATGTAAAAGATGCAAAATCTTACCTTAATCACTTGAGAACAAGTCTTTGATCAGCTTACTCCACTAGAGTGAAGTCTCCAACATCAACACCATATGAAATCTTGAGTTCCACAAACCCTAGCAAGCTTCTTGGCACATGGGCCTCTTAATATTAGCCGCTAGATCCTTGATTTCGCTTTAGATTTGTGTAAATATGTTTGGAGGAAGGTTCTAGGGCTTTCAAGACTTGGGAAAAATGTGGGAAAAGAAATAATGAACATGGGTGGTCATATATAATAAAAAACAGAAAACTGACCCGACTCGGATATACGGCCAATTATACGGGCCGTATAAATTATACGGTCCGTATAATTGGACCGTGTAATCCCACCAGGTATCCACCCCATTCTGGAAATATTCTACGGACCATTATACGGGCCGTATAAATTATACGGTCCGTATAAATTGCAACCTCTATAATCTAACTCCTATCTCAGCCTTGCTACCCAAACTCCGACTAGCAAGCTATCTTTAAGCTAGACTCTAACTGAAGTTACAACACTTGTATCTACTTTTATGCTTCTTAATTAGCGATAAAGATAATACACGATAAACCAAACCTATTACAAGATTCTAGACTTTAGAAGTGGAAAACATTATTCGGTAGAACAGTTCCTTCAATCTGCCTTCTTACACTAGGGACGCAACCTCAGATTCTTGAATATTCTTGGATATAACTTCTTCATGCAATATTCTGAATTCTCTCTTTGTAGGTATGCATGCTTCTTCTTGGTAAGACCTGGGTATTTGTAAAATTGAAGATCCACAGGTCATTTAAAATAAAACCCTTTCCTAGTCGGTCAATGACACATACATAGGGTTTGTATAGTACTTGGATTCTTTCCTTGTTGAGTCTACTTCTAATACGTGTAGAAGGCTTACTAATCCCTACAAATATGACAAGGAATCTTTCATACTTGACTGCTAAGTTCTTTCCATAATTCTGCAAATCCTAGTTATTGTAGGACTTGCCCTGGAACATGTTCACGAACCTGTTTCATTCACCTTGTTCGTCCTTCTCTTAATCTCTGCGCTGTTTGAGATGTTCTTGTACTTGTTCCACTAATCGCTTTCATTCTTCATCTGCCGTGGTACTGCTTTTGAAATCTTGGCTGGAACATATTGACATACCTGTTTTATATAACTGTAAGCTTTGTGTCTGCAACTAGTCAACTTCACCTCTGATCACTTTAAGCTCATATAATGTCTTCTCTTCTAGGTCATTCATCCATTGCACCTGATAGCTTGTGATCATTCCTCCTTCTGCATATGGTGACTCTTTGGTATAGAACTTGTTGTTTTGCATACTTGTTCTATTTCTTTAATGAACTGGTGCTTTCACTGAGTCATCTATTCTCCCTTTGCTTCCTTGTTCAGTTGTCTTATTCATTGAATTATTTACGTTGCATAATGAACATCTCTGTAGGTTGGGTTAATTCTTTCTCTGTGCTTGTCTGCTTGTCTCTATCTGATGGAACATGTTAGTGGACCTGATTCATGTGCATTGCTTGCAACTGTCTCTTATGATAGATCAGGTCTTTGGACCAGTTCCATGTGCATTCTCATATGATCTAGACCTAGTTTGTCCTCTTCATGGTACCAATCATTGTGATCTTTTGTCTATCATCAAAACCCATATATGCATTAGTCTAGCTGATACCAAAAAATTCCCCCGTTTTGATGATGACAAACTCTGCTATGAAGAACCAATTTGAACTTGGTTTTTTCTCACTATTTCCCCTTTTGTAATTATTAAGAAGTATCCATATATATTAAGTGAAAGCTATTTGGATTGAGTGGAATATCTTTCAGTTTCAGTGCAAGAAGCAGTTATTCTACTCAACCCTGGAGGAATGATTAAGTGACTTTAATCATCCCCAGCTGTAACTTGTTCTTCTCGAATTGATCTCTTCCCAATGCTTTCGTGAAAATGTCTGCAAATTATTTTTCATTGTCATAGAACTGAATACAGAGATAGACCCTTTTTAACATTGTCCCTCAAGAAATGATGCCGTATTTTAATGTGCTTGGTTCTATTATGTTGGACCGGATTCTTTTTGATGTTGATTGCACTGGTATTATCGCAAAATATGGGTACACACCCAATTTCCATACCAAAATCCTTTAGCCATTGCTTGATCCATAGAAATTGAGCACAACACGACGCAAAGAATAACATATTCAAATTTCAAGAAAGGACGGTACATCGAGTTTTGTTTCCTTGTTAGCCACAAGATCAAACATGACCCCAGAAAATGTGCCATTCCTGTAGTGCTTTTCATGTCCACTATATATCCGACATAATAAACCTCAGCATATCCAACCAGGTTGAAATTGCTGCCTCTTGGGTACCATAGTCCTAGTTCACTCACTCCTTTTAAGTATCTCAAAATTCTTTTCACCACTTTTAGATGAGACTCATTAGGATTAGACTGAAATCACATTCCCAAACTAAACACTATGTCAGGTCTATAGCTGTTAGATATAGCAGAGAACCAATCATGCCTCTGTAAAGTTTCTGCTAGACTGGCGCACCTGATTAATCTAAGGTGAGTTTTATTGCAGTGGCAATAGGAGTATCAATTGCCTTAGAGTCTTCCATTTTAAATCGCTTGAGTAGCTCGTTAACATACTTCTGTTGATGGATCATTGTACATGTTGGAGTTTGTTTGATTTGAAATCCTAGAAAGAAATCAATTCTCCCATCATACTCATCTCAAACCATTTCTCATTAATGCAAAGAAATTCCTTTGACATTGATTCATTTGTAGATCCAAAAATACTGTCATCTTCATATACTTGCGCAACCAAAGATGTTCTTCCAGTTTCACGAATAGAGTATTGTTTGTCTTTCCGCTGGTGTGACCATGAGCTAAGAGAAATTTTGATAGCCTTTCATACCATGCTCGGGGTCTTTTTCGGTCCATAGAGCTTTGTCGGAGACACACTGGTGTTCGCATCTTCAAATGCAGGGAGGTCGCTTGACATATACTTCTGTCACACCCAATCTCGATCGTGTGTGATGGCACCCGACCAGAATCGAGCGAGCGAACCCGCTGACTCTTACTACGTACTAATTTTTTTGAAATCTCTACGTCAAGTATACATAACAGGGCTGCCGAAATATTCCTTTGTTGCGTAGAATCAAATAAAATATGTAACTATACAGAACTTGTATCGTAGTACAGGCTGACTCCCGGAACCCACGACTCTGTCTGCAAAGTCTCTAACTGTAATCAGGAATCCTGGCACGTGTATTCTGACTCGGCTACACTCCAGGCCAAATGGAGCTTTACAACCCATTCGTCGGAACATCTTCTGTTAACTTCGATCGATGTACCGGGTGTACCGCGCGGCATGAACGCACCCCCCCGAAAGAGAAGGTCGCATTAATATGCCGAGTATGTAAGACATGAATAATAACATAGTAAGGGATATAAACATGAATAAAAAACGAGATATAGTATCGTGAGATCAAGAAAATAACTTTGTACATGTAAACAATAAACGCATGGATACATAGAACATCTCATCCGATAGAGAGTAACCTCGTGTATCCGAGTGCCCACCGGGGCGGATGCCATGCATGCTAAATCGCCTTTGGAAAATATTTCTTTTCATATATATATATAGAAAACACAATATGATATTTTTGCCGGGGGTCGGG
>NC_081346.1:35339226-35375003 GCF_029784015.1 Lycium ferocissimum
TGATTAAATCACATGATAGGGTGTCATGGATCTTTCTCACAAAGGTTTTGAGGCAATTTGGTTTCTCAGAGGTGATTGTAGATATGGTATGGAGATTGGTCTCAAACAACTGGTATTCAGTGTTAGTAAATGGTTGATCTCATTGCTTTTTTCATTCTTCTAGAGGGTTGAGGTAAGGTGACCCTTTGTCACCAACCCTTTTTATCATAGCAGCTGAAGTCTTGGCCAGAAACCTGAATAGTTTGCATGAAAATACTCCTTTTAAAGGATATGGCATGCCAAAATGAAGTCCTTAGATCAACTATTTATTATATGCTGATGATACCATACTCTTTTGCTCAGCTGATCCTGTGTCACTGAAGAAGATGATAAAGATATTGAGGGACTATGAGAGAACATCTGGGCAGCTTGTTAACAATGATAAGAGTTCATTCTATGTTCATGAGAAAGTACTAGCAGTTGTGGTTGGTAGGATAAGAAGGAAAACTGGCATGAGGAAAGGCTCCTTTCCTTTTGCATATCTGGGATGTCCAGTATTCTATGGTAGAAGGAAAACTGTCTATTATGAAAACTTAATAAAGAAGGTGATGAATAGAGTAATGTCTTGGCAAAATAGGTTTCTATCATTTGGTGGAAGATATAACTTGATTGCACATGTCTTACAGAAAATGCTAGTTTATTTATTATTTGCAATGAATCCATTGAAAGGGGTTCCAACTCAGTTGCACAAGATTTTTGCCAAGTTCTTTTGGAGTAATACTATAGGGGTTAAAGGTAAGCATTGGGTGGCATGGGATAAGATGTGTTTGCTAAAGTGTGAAGGGGGACTTAGTTTCAGATCACTTCATGATATATCCAAAGCTCTTTTTGCAAAACATTGGTGGAATTTCAGAACTTTCATATCTTTATAGGGAACAAGTACTGCAAGAAGTTGCATCCTGTTATAGCATAAGACAAAGGAGCATCAAATGTTTGGAGGAAAATGGTAGCAGTTAGAGATGAGGTAGAGCATCAGATATGGTGGCAATTAAAAGGAGGTACTTTTAGCTTCTGGTTTGATAATTGGACAAAACAAGGTGCTTTGTACTTTGTCGATAATGAGTTGGCTATTGATGAGGAAATAGAAGTAAGGGAGTTCTATCTGGTGGAGAGTGCAATTTGCAGAAACTGCAGGAATCTCTTACTGCAGAAACTGTTGGCTACATTCAGGACCATTAATCCAAAGCTGCTTCAAGGGGGTAATGATAAAGCCTGGTGGATGGGTGAAAAAAATGACAAATTCAAAATTAAAAGTGCATGGGAGGAAATTAGACAGAAGCAGGAGTGTATTGAAGCATATAGATACATTTCGTTAAAGGGATTGCCTATCAAGATAAGATTTTTTCTATGGAGAGTATGGAAAAGGTGTATAGCAACTGATGACAATCTCATGAGAATGCATATTAATACTGTCTCTAGATGTTGGTGCTGTCAGGAATACAAGCAGTAAACTATGTCCCATCTTTTTCTAACATCTCCAATAGCTTTTAAGCTTTGGAAACAGTTTGCTTCTTGTGCAGGTTTCAATATAGAAGGACTTCACTTGCAACAAGTTATCATTCTACGGTGGAAAGCCAATGCACCATCCAAGTTGCAAGGGATATTTCAAGCCATTCCAGCCATCATAATGTGGGAGCTATGGAAGAGAAGAAACTCAATCAAACATGGCAGAAATACATCATATAGTAGAATGGTATATCAGGTTCAGAAAATAGTTCATCAATTAATCAAAGTGAAGTATCCTTGGCTCTGCAGAATTCCTCCAGATTGGCCTACTGTTGTAGATATTTTGAGCGATTACAAAACCAAAACTGCACTACTGCAAGGTTCAATGGAAGATGCTGCAGCATGGACTGAAGTGTAACACTGATGGAGCGTCTCAAGGCAATCCAGGACTCAGTTCATATGGCTTTTTCGTTAGAAATGACAGAGGTGATCGTGTATATACATAGGCAAAGCAGATTGGCATTGGTTCAAACATGATGGCAGAAAGAGTTGCAATTCAGGAAGCCATGAAATATGGTTTAGCAAACGACTTACATCATGTGATACTGGAAACTGACTCATTGGTCTTGAAGAACATACTGCAAGATGTTTGGAAGATTCCTTGGCAAATTGTGGATAAAGTAGAGCAGATTCAATATATAATGGAACAATTACATATGCAAGTATTGTATACATTCAGGGAAGGAAATCAACTTGCTGATTTCCTGGCTAATGCAACACTTGAAGTAGAGGACATTTTGGAATATCATAGTTTTCATTCATTTCTAGTTATGGGAAGGAAGATACTAAACATTGACAAGGCACAAATTTCATCATTGAGGATCAAAACAAGAAAGATTTAGTTAGATTGAAGTTCAAGAATATGGAGCAAATCACACAGAGTCAATTTATCAGTAGTTTTTTCTTGTGGCAAAGTGCAAAATCATCTTTGAGTAGTATTACTCAAAGATGGTTATCATTTATTATTTTCATTTCTGTCTTTTTTCATTTTGTTTTTCTGTTGAACTTGATCATTATCAATAAAACATCAGAGGGCAATGCCTTCTGATAAAATTTACTTTAAAAAAAATGGCCTGGTTTTGATAATTACATTCCTTGCTTTAGAAGAGGATCTGACCTATTTTTCTCTTGTGCATCACTACAGGATTTGTCATCATTGAATATTATATTTGGCAGCCCAACTACTAAGTCTTGAGAGACAAGTTTGTTTAGTTGACCAAGGCTAGCATGACCCAACCTCCCGTGCCATAGTAGGGGATCATAATCTATAATGCTCTAGCCCTTGAGATCATCACTTGGGATTCCCATGATATTTGCCTTGTACACATTTTTGTGTCTTAACGCTGTTAGAATGGTGTTACCTTTTTTGAGGTCAGCTACATACCCACCAGCAGAAGTGAAAACTACAATGTTTCCTTTGTCACATAGTTGAGATGTACTCAACAGGTTTTCTTTGTGCAGTCTATTCACGTGGTAGACATTGTCGATCACGTGGTAGACATTGTCGATTACGTGGTCCTCTGATATGCCTATCTTCCCTATGCCTTTAACATTTCCATTCTTTCCTCCACCAAAAGCCACATTACCTCCTTCTAGTGCTGAGAGAGAGCAGACATTATCTTTGTCCCCTGTCATGTGTCTTGAGCATGCCTTATGCATTTGTCGGTTTCATCTGATTCCTTTCATCTTGGCTTTAATTTCCTTTTCTGCACCACATTCCTAGTCTTTAATGGCTATTAGTGCCGAGTGAGCAATTCTAGAGTGGGCTTTTCAAGTTGACAGATGTTGACTCCTAATTTTTGACCTCCAATAATTTTATTTAATTAATCAGAGTTCTTAGATCTCAAACGAAGTGAAATATGTATTTTTTTTCCTTATAAACGTTACCCATATATATGCGTGTGTGTTAAATCATTTCCTCCCTGCACTACCAACTGTGTTTGAAGAACAAAAATAATCTACCTCTTTTTTCTTCTATGTTTTCCCTTGAGTCACAGCTTGTCATCAGGGCCTTTGGAGTTTCTTTACCTTTCTCTTCAGAGACCCATTCCATCAGCTTATTCCTTTTCCACTATACTTCCCACAAAAGACGACTTCTCTTATCAGATGATTTGATTTGTTGTGCTTGCAACATCCACCAAGCTGATGTTTGTCGTTTCTTCCTTTTCCTAAGGACTTTTGTCGTTCTCTTCTATGAAATTTTCTATACTTTCTTTCCACCAGTGCCACTTCCTCTCCATCTATTTGTGAACTCTTATCTTCAGTTTGTAGATGGTCTATCATTCTAGCTTTCCTCCATGCAAGGTAGTCACCAAGAAACAAGGGTGGTTGGTGAGTTGATTCCCTTTGATTGTGCCCAATTAGTGGTGCACCGTTCATCATGATCTTCTCCAAGGTGCTAACTCATCGAGGAGAACCTTGCTCTGATACTACTTGATAACTTTGCACGACTTAAGTGTCTGTCCCGAGGTATACCTACTTCTCGTCTGCAGACAGAACACGTTGCCTAACCTGTTCTATAAACGTGTTTGCGGCATAAAAATAACCAAAAAGGTAAAGGACACACTAATTTTATGTGGCAACCACCCGGCTCAAAAGGTGATAAAAACGACAACCCACAGACTTGTAGTATTTCTAAAATTTCACTATAACAATGAGCTGACTGGAAGATATAATTACAACCTCTGTAATCTAACTCCTATCTCAGCCTTGCTACCTAAACTCTGACTAGTAAGTTATCTTCAAGCTAGACTCTAACTTGAAGTTACAACACTTGTATCTACTTTTATGCTTCTTAATAAGTGGATAAAGATACAACTCGATTAACCAAACCTAATACAAGATTCTAGACTTAAGATCTGGAAAACATTATTCAGTAAAACAGTTCCTTCAATCCGTCTTTTCCACTAGGGACGCAACCCCAAATTCTTGAATATTGTTGGATATAACTTCTTCGCTCAATATTCTGAATTCTTTCTTTGTTGGTGAGTAAACTTCTTCTTGGAATGACCTGGGTATTTATAACATTGAAGATCCACAGGTCAGTTAACACATAACCCTTTCCTAGCGGTCAATGACACACACATAGGGTTTGTGTTGTACTTGGATTCTTGCCTTGTTGAGTCTACTTCTACTATGTGTAGAAGGCTTACTAATCCCTACAAATATGGCAAGGAATCTTTCATACTTGACCGCCAAGTTCTTTCCATAATTTTGCAAATCCTAGTTGTTGTAGGACTTGCCCTGGAACATGTTCACGAACCTATTTCATCGACCTGGTTCGTCCTTCTATGAATTTCTGCATTGTCTGAGATAGAAAATGTTGTTGTACTTGTTCCACCAATCTCTTTCATTCTTCACTACCGTTGAACTGCTTCTGAGATCTTGGCTGGAACATATTGACAGACTTGTTTCATATAACTGTAAGCTCTGTGTCTACAACTAGTCAACTTCCCCTCTGATCACTTTAAGCTCTTCTCATATAATGTCTTCGATTCTAGGTCATTTATTCACTGCACCTGATGACCTATGATCATTCCTCATTCTGCATTTGATGACTCTTTGGCATAGAGCTTGTTGTTTTGCATACTTGTTCTATTTCTTCAATGAACTGCTTCTTTCACTGAGTCATCTATTCTCCCTTTGTTGCCTTGTTCAGTTGTCTTATTCATTAAATCATTTATGTTACATACTGAACATCTCTATAGGTCGAGTCAATTCTTTCTTTGTGCTTGTTTGCTTATCTATATTTGATAGAACATGTTAGTGGACCTGATTCATGTCAATTGCTTGCAACTATCTCTTGCGATTGATCAGGTCTTTGGACCAGTTCCTTGATCATTCTCATCTAATCTAGACCTGTTTTGTCTTCTTCATTGTACCAATCAATGTGATCTTTTGTCAATCATCAAAACTCATATATGCATTAGTCTAGTTCATGCCAACATACATCCTGAGATTCTGTTGTATTCATCAAGTCCAATACCACTGATTAGAGCATTCTTAACCTTTGCATTATTTTTGAGAATCTTGTAGTCACTTTCAACATATTCAGCCTTTTCTTTCTTTACTTCTGTTCCATCTTCTGCCTTGTTTTTGTTAGCATATTTTGGTCCCTCGATGACCAAATCCCATAACTCATAGTCCTCAGCTTGCAAGTGATCCTCTATGAAAGCCTTCCACTATTGATAATATTGTCCATTGAATAGCGGTGGCCTTTTATTTACAGAGTGTCTTGTAGGTGGTGCAGCATTCATCATGATCTTCTCTTAAGGTGTTAGCCTATATAAAGAGAACCTACTCTGGTACCACGTGTTTGAGTTGCCCGACCTAAGTGTTTATCCTGATTTTGCCTAAGGATAGAACACGTTGCTCTACCTGTTCTACGTACGTGTTTGTACAATAATAACTACAATAATGAGCCTCTGCAAATTCAAGTTACAATCCCTGTAACCTAGGAACTAACTCTAATCCCTATCTTAAAAATCTCCCCAGACTGTTAAGCCCACTCCAAGTCATCCGAACTTGAAGTTTACTCTACAATATTTTGTACTAACCATTGCTTCTAATAAAGTGGATAAAGTAAAACTCGATAAACAACCAAATAGAAGTTTCTAGACTCAAGAACTGTAAAACATAAACTTTATTTGACAGCTTCTTCGATCTTCTTCTTGTAGTTGGGATGTACGCTTGGATTCTAGAATATTCTTGATGTATCTTTTGATCGCTCAATAGTCTAAATTCTCTCTATGTTGATGCACCAACCTTCTTCTTGGTAAGACTTGAATATTTATAACATTGAGTGAACAACAGGTTGGCAAACACAAAAGCCTCTTCGAGCAGGCCCATGAGATGTTAGGGTTTGTGTTGTATTTGGATACTTGCCTTGTTGAGTCTGCTTCTTGTCCGTGTAGTAGTCTTACTAATCCGAACAAATATGGCAAGGAAATCTGCATACTTGACCGCCAAGTCTTTACCATAAAACTGCAAATCCTAGTTGTTGTAGTACTTGCTCTGGAACATGTTCACGAACCTTGTTCATCTGCCTCTGAATCTCTACACTATTTGAGATGCAAGATGTTGACAGACATGTTTCATGCATCATTCTCTTTTCTCTATGTATGTATTCTTCTTCATTGAGATTTAATCATTGCTTGAATAAATCATGTCCTAAGCCTTGTCTCACTATGTGACTCTGATTATGTTCTAGCTCTGTGTTGGAACATGTTTGCAGACTTGGTTCATGTGCTTTTCTGCAACTCTCTTTTCTTGAACAAATTACTACTGAGTCATCTTCACCATTTATCCGTCCTCCTCATGATCTCTGCAAGTCTGATTCAATTTGATTCATTCATGCCTTGCACCTGATGACTTCTTTGTGATAGAACATGTTTACATTCTTGTTCTATTCTTTAATGAACTATTCTGGGACTGAGTCATCTTCATCTCCTTTGCTCTACATCTGCCTTTTAATGGAACATGTAGTTTGAACAGTTCCATTTACCCTGTATTTTCATCTTTGCACTAGTCTTTGCATTGACACAAATATGTTGATCATCTGTGTTCATGTGTCTGCCTTTGTCTCTGCTACTTCTTTGCAATGGAACATGGTTGTGGACCTATTCTAACCACTTTTGTGTTGTATTCTCTTTCAGGCTTTCTATATTATTCGAAACCTCTGCTTCATCTCAACCATTAACCAACTGTCTAGCTTTGTTCCATTACCTTCTCACCTATCACATGTATCTAGACCTGTTTTCTTTACATTATGGGTTCACTTTATCAATCATCAAAACATCAGACATAGCTTTATGCCAACATAAATCTTCCAATGGGTCTTGTGATGGGTTATTTAGCTAATATAGGTGTAGATAGTGTGGAATGGGTAGTGGATACTCATTTACAAGTAGGGGTTTCTCAATACACCCACTTGATTTCACTAATAGGCTTTCTCAAGCCTAAAGTGTTAATTCTAAAACACCCACTTTATACTCTTAGTTGAACCCCTTCTATTTCTAGTTGGGAATTATTAAATGGGATTTAAAGCCCGAAGCCCTAATTAATATACCCCTTTCCTAGAATTTAGTTTCCGTTTTCATGTTTAACTAGAGACAAAAGGCTTAAAGGGGTACTTGCAACCACATCTTAACATTTAAAGGTGAGGGGTAATTTAATACCCACATGTACTACACCTTTTCAAGTTTTAAGATTTAACCCATACACAAAGACACATTTAAATTCACTACCCCAACTTTAAAATTAGCTACTCATAAAGAAAGGTAAATAAGACAAGGAAATAAATAAAGCCATTGAATCTCACAATGATTGTATTTGAAAAATGGAAGAATCTTCAACTTTTTCTCTTCAAAATACCTAATGGATAAAAAGGAGTCTTGACAAGATACTTCAATGACTAAGAGAATAAAATATGACATGAATGATTGACACAAAATCCTAGAGATTATATTTATAGCATCTTAAAATCGGGAATAGAAATTTATAAAAAGGCCACCACGTCCCACTCTGCGACCACGCAGACCAGGACTGTCGTCCGCAGAAGAGTTGTGGTTCGCAGAGTGGGTCGTCAACTTTTAAATCTGATTTCTTTTTCTGGAAGTGCAGTCTTGGAACTTCACCGCAGAGCAAGTATGTGGTCCACATAGAGGCTTCAGTGCTTCGCATTTCAGGCTGAACTTGGCTTGAGCAGTTTGTTCGCATGACTGATTGAGGTCCGCATGACCAGAATGCGGACCGCGGAGGGTGACTGCATTTTTTATCTCAAATTCTTCTCTTCTATATCGCTTTATATGGTCTGAAGTCCTCTAGTGTGGTCCGTAGTCTAGTTGTGTGGTCCGCATACCGAGTCTTCTCTGCACTTTTTCAGTTTTCTGACACTTTTGTCCACTTTTGTGCACTCTTCCAAATTCTGGTACCCCCAAGGTAAGAATCCCAAAAAATGTAAATACACATAAGAATCACATAGAAAAAGAGCATTGAGGACACCAAAAGTCATTGAAAATGGTGTCAAATGTGCTGTAAATTCGTTGCACATCACAAGGTCAAGGGATTCAAGATTGGAACACGGATCGAGGAAAATCCCAATGGAGGGACAACAATCAAGGGGGTAGGACTCAAAATTACAACAATCATCGGAGCTCTAATTCTTATGTCCCACCAAGGGGTAATGAAAAAATCTCAAGTCAACTGTCTACTAGTGATCCCGCTAGTTCGAAAATGGAAAACATGCTCTCAATGGTCTTGAAGAAAGTGAGTCAAATGACTCTTATGTCAAAGAGGCGAAAGAGGGCATGAATAACATGGGGAAGCTTATGAACTCACACATAACCTCCATCACAACTTAGCAAAATCTCAGTTTCTCTAAATCAAAGACAAAAAGGCGCGAACCCGAAGAATGATGGTGGTAGTAATTCTCGTTGTATGGCCATCACTACTAAGAGCGGGAAGATACTTGGGGAAGAGAAGTTTGTATAGGATGATGCGGAGGTTGAAAATGTTCAAAAGGAAGAAGCTCATGAAAATAATGAGTCACTTGTTGAGGACGCCATTGTAATTGAAGATGAAGAGGGTTCAAAGAAAAAGGCATGTGTTGAAAAGCCCCTTGTGATTGAAAAAGTTCTCGAAGGTTCCAAAACTCCAACTACATATGATGGAGCGATACCCACAGGCAAGAAGGTGTATAGAAGGCTCCAAAAGCCTTGATGCCTATTCCTAGGCCTCCTCCTGCGTTTCCTCAAAGACTTGCGAAGAAAGCGTATGATGGGAAATTTACAAATTCATTCACATATTAAAGAAAGTCTCAGTTAACATTCCTTTTGTGGATGCTCTTGAAGAAATGTCGGGTTATATTAAGTATATGGAAGACCTCATCACCAAGAAGAGGAGAGTTAGTTTTGAGACCGTGGACGTTGCTCATTAATGTATCTTCATTGTTTAAAAAATATTGGCTTAAATGAAGGAAGACCTAGAGTTTTCACTATTCCTTGTGTGATTGGGGTATATCAATTTTCTAAAGCATTGTGTGATCTTGGTGCAAGCATTAACTTGACTCCGCTTGCTATTTTCAAGAAGTTGGGTTTCGACACTCCCCAACCCACAAATATGAGGTTCTAGTGGCAGATTGTACCATGAAAAAACCGGTAGGGATGCTTTATGATGTTCTTGTCAAGGTTAACAAATTTACCTTCCCCGTTGAATTTATCATTCTCGATTGTGAGGTGGTTTATTAAGTCCCAATTATCTTGGGAAGATCATTCCTTTCCGCAGGGCAAGCCATAGTTAATGTCGAAAGTGGTGATCTCAAATAATAAATTAATAATGAGGAGATCACATTTCTTATGTTTATATCAATGAAACAACCGGGGGATATAAGCGTGATATTGGTTATTGACACTAATGATGAAGCCATGGAAGCTACCATTGAAAAAGAATATGTTAGTGAGGTAATGACAGCGATTTTGATGAATTATGATTGAGAAAACTTCAAAGATTTCGAGAAAGTGGTTAATGCACTTGTGTGCATGGGATCTTACACTTATACTCCAAAGATATTTGATCTTGATTTGAGGAACCGTGAAACTCCTCCAACGGACCCATTAAACATTAAACAATTGGAACTTAAACCTCTCCCTTCATACTTGAAGTATGAGTTTCTTGGAACGAATAACATGTTGTGCATGACTGTATCTGCTCGGTTGATGGAGCCTCAAATTGAGGTGTTGTTGTCAATATTGAGGAATTTCCAGAAAGCGATTGGGTGGTCAATTGCGGATATTCAAGGAATCCCCCTGGTATTTACACTCTCAAAATATGACTTGAGAAAGATTGTGTACCAAGTGTTGAACATCAAAGGAGATTGAATCCTCCTATGCAAGAAGTGGTGAAGAAAGAAATTATCAAATGGTTAGATGTTGTAACACTCCGTAAATTCGGGTTAGGTTTGAATCCATTAAGAGAGTGATACTGTGATGTTTTAGAAAAAAAAAAGTCCTATCGAAGTAAGTTTTGATGTGAATGGTGTCTTAAGATCAAGACGAATGGTGGAGTGCATAGGAATCGAAAGTATCGATTAAGTTTACGCTAAGCCTAACTTCAAGCGAGTATAACTTAAAGATCCATTGAGAATCTAGAAAAACGCAAAACATAAAAGTTGTAGCTCTTTGAAATACCTTACCAACCACAGAAAGTTCAAGTCAATCAGAGCTCTATACCAAAAGTCATGTAGGTTTTATGAATGGCAAGAGAACAATTGTTGCGTCCTTGCTCGACAAGGGTGGTGCGATGAATCTCTCCACTAAAGTTTTTTAATCCTTTTATGGCACCCATGCTCAGCAAGGGTAGCACGAAGAATTCTGCCTCTGAAATTTTTTTTGCAGGATGCCGCAACTATGCAATTTGCAGATTCCGATTTTCTTAAATACCCAAGTTCAGAAGTCCTTTTCTACTTCGTTCTAGACCGAAGTTTTGGAGATAAAACACCATAGGGCTTCCCCAAAACATCTAAGGTGAGATCCTACTCAAACCCTATGATTATTACATTAGCTTACGGAGGATTAATGCTAGAATCATCATCCATTCCATAGAATGCGAGAATTCGATTCAAGAGCGATTGAAGAGAAGAATCATTGGGAAATATTTGTGAGGTAAGTTTCCTTGATTATAGTTTCGTTATGGGGTTAATTTTGGGTTCTTATACCATTTAAAATGTATAATAATCCATGGGTGATTCACGAGATAGCAAGAACATAATTTTTTATAAAAACCTCAGTTTTTTCAAAAAAAGAGGAGATGGGTGCAATTAGATTAGACTTCAAATCTTTATCATCATAACTAATTGTTGAGTTATCATTGAACCTTTGTGGGGACACGTTTAGGGTGTTCTTAGCAGGATTTGAGGTATGTCTATTTTTTAACATACTTTTCGACCTTAAAGATGGTTTATTTGATAAGGTGTCATGTGTGTCTAAGGTCAACGCCCACATCGAACCTTTATGTGTATTATATATATTATGTTGTATGTACGTAATTGTGTCATTCCCCTATAATGGGATAACGTAAACTGATTTCTAAAGTGATAATCTTTAAACCTGAATTGTCCCTATTATGGGATGTTTGAACTTGGTTTCTTAAACATTGGTCTTCAATGTTTTTTGCCTTATGAACGGGTTTCCTTGATTGCAATTTGGTAGTGATATGAACATGGCTTCTAAATCGATTAATGACTTGATATAGCCCTACCAACGGAATTATGAACATAATTCATAATGAACTCTTTGACTTACGTGCCATAATTTGTGATTCAGATAAGATGTTATGATTTTCATTTGTTTGTATTTGGACCTGTATGGGCAAGCTGTGCTATTCTAGGGGATGAATAGTCATTGTGGATCCTAATGTATCATTTTTGAGAATTGTTGTGTTAGTCCAGAGGATGATTGACCGTTGTAGGTTGTTAGCCCCGGTGCATATATGAGTAATGGGACCCTAAAATGGCTCTTCCAATTTTTCTATTTTAGTCCAAAGGATGATTGGAATCTGTGTGTTGATAGCCCCGATGCATCTATTGGTTGTTCGCCCATGAGTTGGCATATTGATAATCTTGATTTCATAAAGAAAAGACTTAATATGATAAATGACATAATTAATCGAAATTGACATATTTCTTCTTTATTGATGTACACTAAACTATATTACTGATTTTGAAATGATCGTAACATTGTTTTCAATTATAAATATGAACTGCATATTTTCTTACAATAGTTATTGCGCCTTAAACACTCATCGAGTACCTAGTAATCAGGCATACCTTTGTTGTTTTAATGATATGTTAGGTAACGAACAAGAGCAGGTTTGTGACGATCGTGCAGGGTAAGGAACCTGCTGCTTTCCAAAATTATTAGTGAGCCCAATTTCTTATTCATGGTCCCCCATATATCCTTAGTTTTATTGTTTTCAGTTCTGGGTTGTGTCCCGAAGTTAGATTACTCATTTGCTTCTCTTAGAACCTTCATAGATAGACGCCAGTATCGTGGGTAGTTGTTGAAGTTGTTGTTTGACTTGTTGGGGGTGTTTGCCATGCTTTATGACTATTATAATTCAGACTATCTCTTATATTCATAGTCTTATTAGATTTATGCATAATGAACAAGTAGCTGAATTTAGACAAGGGTTTACTTTACTTTTATAAGGTGCTTCTGATGTGGTCTTTGTAGCATCAGATGCCTGTTGTGCCGTGGTATGTTTTAGGGTGTGACAAGCTTGGTATTAGAGCCTCGGTTTAGAATTGTCCTAAGATTTTTCTATGTCCGTGGAGCTGTGTCTAGTAAAGTCTTCCTCGTGCACCCTGATCACCTACATGATCGAAAGACTATGAGGATATTTATAGGTGTTTCTCATTATTCTTGATTCTAGATTGTGCTATAGAGCAAACTTTCTTTAGGATCATTCGGACGTGCTTGTTACTCGTGCCTCGCGGGAATGGCTTTAACCGTGCTGTAGTTTCTAACTTAGTGAACAATAGTGCAATGAGGTGCACCTTGGTTGTGATATATAATTTGGTGGATGGTACGAGGTCGCTTGGGATTCAATAGTAGGTGTTTTGTAGAGATTGTAGGGTGTTATTGTTGATATTTTGAGATAGGTATACAAAATGGCATTAATCTTAATTAGAGGAGCTTCTGTCGAAATTTATGTAGCACGAAGAGACTTGTTAAGATGGATAAGGTTTCCAATGCGATAGACATACCCCTAACTAAGAAAAAGGGTTTATACTTGTCTAAATGTCAAGTTACTGTCGATGATGTTTTGAGAGAGGGTGCTTGAGACACTCATAGTGTCAAGGGAACAAGAGGCGACATGTTTAAATGGATATGTGTTGAATATATAATTATAGTCCAAGGTAGAGAAACCGCGACTGACTTAATTGAACTAAAGATGGTAGACTTTGATGTGATTATGGGAATGGATTGGCTTTCCAAGTGTTGTGCTACCCTTGATTGTAGATAAAAGATAGTTAGATTTGAATTCTTTAACGAACCTATTATCGAATGGAAGGGCGATATTGCTAAGGCTCGAGGTAGATTTATTTCTTATCTTAAGGCTCATAAGATGATTCCACAGGGGTTTATATACCAATTAGTTGTTATTAATGACACTCAGGCTGTAGTACCATAATTTGAATCTGTACCTATGGTCAATGAATATCTTAAAGTGTTTCCTGCGGCTCTCCCAGGTATTCCACCTGACAGAGTTATTGATTTTGGGATCGACGTTATTCTCGATACTCAACCGATCTCTATTCCGCCGTATCGTATGGCTCCAGCAGAGCTATGTAAATTAAAGGACCAATTGAAAGATTTGTTGGATAAAGGATTCATTTGGCTGAGTACTTCATCTTAGGGTGCTCTGGTCCTATTTGTCCGAAAGAAGGATGGGTTACTCAGAATGTGCATTGATTATCGCATACTTAATAAAGTGACTATCAAGAATAAATATCATTTGCCTAGAATATATGATTTTCGACCAAATTTAGGGCGCTAAATTCTTTTCAAAGATTGACATGAGGTCTAGGAATCATCAGCTGAATATAAAAGAGCAAGATATCTTGAAAATAGCTTTTCATTCTCGTTATAGACATTTTGAATTTTGGTGATGTCTTTTGGTCTGACTAATGCACCTACTGCGTTTATAGACTTGATGAATCATTTATTCAAGCTTTTTCTCGATTGTTTTAATTATGATATCTTGGTGTATTCGAAGAGCCGAGAGGAACATGCATGTCACTTGAGAATAAACTTGCAAATGCTAAAGGAGAATAAGCTTTATGCAAAGTTTTCCAAGTGTGAGTTTTGGCTTAACTCTGTGGCATCTTGGGTCGTGTGGTGTCTAGCGACGGAATCAAAGTTGGTCCTCAGAAGATTAAGGCAGCTAAGAATTGGCTAAGGCCCGCTAGAGCAACAAAAATTAGTATCTTATTGATATTGGTAGGTTACTACCGAAAATTCATGAAAGGTTTCTCGTCTATAGCTGCACCGCTTACAAAATTGACTTAGAAGATTGTTATGTTTGAAGTGTGTGAAAAGAGGTTTATAGAGCTTATGGTGAGATTAACTTCAGCTTCTATTCTAACTCTATATTTAGGGTCTGGCGGTTATGTAGTCTATTATAATGCCTCCAGAATTGGTTTGGGTTGCGTGTTGATGTAGAATGGAAAAGTGATTGCCTATGCTTCGCGACAATTGAAGAAGCATGAAAAGAATTATCCGAAATGATTTGGAGTTACCGGCTATGGTTTTTACTTTTAAGATTTGGCGTCATTATTTGTATGACGAGAACTGTGACATCTTCACTTATCACAAAAGCTTGCAATATATCTTCAAGTAGTGAGTGTGGAATCTCAGATAGATAAGACGATTAGAGTTGTTAAAAGATTATGACTTGAACATCTTGTATCACCCTGGTAAGGTGAACGTCATTGCTGATGCCCTGAGTCGTAAATCTATAGGTACCCTAACGTATTTTTACTCGTTGGAAAATTTCGCGTCGTTTACATTATAAGTAAACTAATGTAAGTCTAAAGTGGACAAGAAGCTCCTATAAGGTTATGGAGGATACCTAACAATCCTAAGTATGTACCTTAAGGTTTCGGAGTTAAATGAATCAGCGGAAGTAAGTTCGTTGAAGGTTGGAATTGGAGTCTTGTTTTGGGAAGATTTTGCATCATTTGAGCTGTTATTGCTTAGCATTGCCTTGATGGGGAGTTATAGGACTCCTTAGATGGTTAATGAAGCTTTATACAAGTGCTAAGAAGGTCCCATAAGGATTGAAGGTCAAATAAATAAAAAAGAACGCATTTTGGCAAAAATTGGAAATTTGGGACAGTATGCGGCCGCAAACTAAGTTTGTTGTGCAGCATACTGGCCGCAAACTCCCAAAATTTGGGGACCTCTCTGCCCAACATCACCTATAGGAGAGGAGGGGAGATTCGGCCGCAAGTTGCAACTTGCTGGGCCGCATATCCAACACAAGTTGAGTCGGAAGGGCGGTTTTAAACTCTTTTTAAATTCCAAAAGAACCCATTTTTCACATTCACTTTGCACACTTATATCCTCACATAATTATAGAGTTCTTGAAGGTTCTCTAATATTCCAAAACCTTCCACACTATCAAAAGAGAAGATCAAACATCAAAACCCCAAGATAATCCATGGAAGAAGACTATCCTTGCTTCTACTCAATGTTGTGATGAACTTGGTCTTGGAAGAAGTTGAGTGCAATGAAGTTCTTCTATTACAAGGTATGTTATTCATCTTATTTATATGATGAGTTGGTTAAAAGGTTTAACAATTCTTGAAGAGGAAAGAATCATAGTAGAGAAGTCACAAGTATTGAAGTGAAGTTGATGGCTATAAGTTGAATTTGGAAGGGGATTTTTGATTAATTTAAGTTTAGTTTGCATGAAATGTTTTGATTATGGTATTGTGGATGTTGTTATCGTTGATTGGGAGTTTTTTTGGAATTTGGTGGAAGTAGATGAAATAGGGGAAGTGCTGCCCAAATTCCGCTAGCTCGCTAATTGCTCTAGTTTAAACTTATGAGTGTTTTCAAGACTTAACTTTAGTATGAATCATCTTGAATGTAGATTTTCAGACTTGGGAGGAGAGATGTTAAGTAGTTAAGGAGACAAAAAACATATGTTAAGGCTAAATCTTTCCTTCTTATGGCATGATCACTTCGATACGAACACACACACATACAAATGTCCTCTATGATGACTCTATTTCTAGAAAAGCTAAAGCTTATGATTCTTGAGGTTCATATGATATTATTGATAATTGTTCCATAATTGTTGATCTTTTACGATATGATTATTTATTTTATTCTGATCTCATCTTATAGTAGTTGTTCCTTTAAGGTGAGATATAGCGATGATGATGATTCCATTATGGCAATCGAAGGTTTACCGAGCTTACGTCACTCCGATGGAGTTATAGATTTTACTTGGGCTCTCATGCATGCTCTTTATATATATATATATATATATATATATATATATATATATATATATATATATATATATATATATATATATATATATATATATATATATATATATATATATATATATATATATATATATACATATATAGACACATATATATACATATATATACACATATATATATAAATATATATACACATATATATAAATATATATACATATATATATACATATATATACACATATATATATATATATATATATATATATATATATATATATATATATGTATGTATGTATTTTCTCACACCGCGCAGCGCTATAGTCGGCTGGACAGGCACGTAGATGTGCACACCACTACAGTGGGCAGGCCATGATGTTATCCCGGACGCAGGATGCCCCAGACGCGGGATGATGATGATAACACCGAGGCTAAATGGCCAGGTAGGATACTATATATGTATATATGTATATATACACATATATATACATATATATATATACATATATATACATATATATATATATATATATATATGTATGTATGTATGTATTTTCTCACACCGCGCAGCGCTATAGTCGGCTGGACAGGCACGTAGATGTGCACACCACTACAGTGGGCAGTCCATGATGTTATCCCGGACGCAGGATGCCCCAGACGCGGGATGATGATGATAACACCGAGGCTAAATGGCCAGGTAGGATACTATATATGTATATATGTATGTATGAAAATGTTTTTTTAAAAGCTAAGCATGCATGACATCCACCTTAAGAGACATTTAGAGGTATAGATTGATCTATTTATCTTATGTTGTCTTCATACTTTCCTTATTTTGTTATTCATGCCTTACATACTAGGTACATTATTCGTGCGATGTCCTTTTTTGTACGTGGACGCCCCCGCGTTCATGCCGCGGGGAGACGGGGGAGACGGACCGGACCCTAGTACTGCTTCATCGGCCCCGATTGTACAGGAGCGGTCCATTCGTTCCAGAGTTGCGGTCCAGCTAGTATTACTCTTTTGTGTACATATATGGGCATGGCGGGGTCCTGTCCCGTCTTTATGATGATATCTACTCCATGTAGAGGCTCGTAGGCGTGTGTATAGTTAGATTATCTATAACCTCATCGGTTCATATTTTGTATATTATTTTTGGCAGCCTGGTCGGCTTGTACACATGGGCATAGTTGATGATGTTTCTATAGACGCACATATGTTTATTGAACTCATGTCTCTTACAGTTTATGATAATTCTAAGTTAGCCATGTGGCCCACTTAGATATGATTATGAGATGTATGTTAGATGGTGCTCAATAGGTTAGCTCCGGCTGCCCGTCACTGCCTTCTGGTTGGGTCGTGACAGTATCTGCTACGTCATGAAATGCAAATGGGTAGGGAAATTCAAAGACTTGCTAGTCTTGGAGTTCGGTTGGATAAAGCTGTCAATGGAGAGTTGGTGGGAATTACACAAGTGAGTTTTGATATCATGGAAAGAATAAAATCCAAGCAATATGAGAATGAACTTCTGGTGAAGCCAGGAGATGGAGTGCAGACGGGTGATTACACCTCATTCACAATTGATGCTGAAGATCATGTTTTGAGACTTAAGGGCAGTTATGTGTTCCTAATATTGATGGTCTTCAACAAGAATTAATGGTGGAAGCTCATAGTTCCAAATATTTCGTTCATCTGAGATCCACCAAGATGTATAAAGACTTGAAGAAATACTATTAGCGGAAGAGCATAAAGGTGGATAAATCTAATTTTGTGGCTAAGTGTCTGAACTGCCACCATGTGAAGACCGAACACCAAAGGCCTAGTAGTTTGGCTCAGAATATTGAAATTCCTCAAGTAAAATAGGAGATGATCAATATGGACTTTGTTGTGGGTTTACCCTGCACGAAGGCCAAATTTGACTCAATTTAGGTGATTGTGGATAGGCGTACGAAGTCTGCATACTTCCTTCCTGTGAAGACGATAGATACTGTAATGAATTATACAAAGCTACATTTGAAAGAGATAGTCAGATTGCATGGGATTCCGAGATCCATCATATCTAACAGAGTTTTTTAGAGGTAATAGGAATGAGCATCTACCTCTTGTGGAATTTGCTTACAATAACAGCTATCAAGCAAGCATTCAAATGGCTCCTTATAAAGCTCTTTGTGGGAGGTGTTGTAGATCTCCAATTGGTTGGTTTGAACCTATTGAGGTAGAACTATTGGGTCCTGTCTTAGTTCATGAAGCGATTGAGAAAGTGAATCTCATTGTGCAACAACTCCGACGACTCATAGTTGACAAAAGTCCGATACAAATATGAGGCATTGTGAGTTAGAATTTGTTGTTAGCAACAAGGTATTCTTGAAAGTATCGCCAATGAAGGGTGTAATGTGGTTTGGTAGAAAGGGTAAACTTAGTCCTCGTCTCATTGGCCTTTATGAAATTGTGAGAAGTCTTTGGAAAGGTGGCTTATGAGTTGAACCAACCGTCCGAGATATCTATGGTGCATCCTGTGTTTCATATTTCCATATTGAGGTTGTGTAGACGTGATCCTTCTCATATCTTGACTTATGAAGAAATTGAGATCAATGAAGGTTTGTCGTATGAAGAAGAATCGGTATATTAGATCGTCAAGTTAGAAGGTTGAGAAAGCGTAAGGATCGGCTATTGCTTTCATCAGACTCAAATTCTTAAAGCAGTTTTCTTAAGAAGGATATGAAGCAGAATATAAAATCACACAAGAATTTTCACATGGAAAACTCCTTTCTCAAGGGAGTAAAAAACCACGACCTATCTTCCTATCTGATTTCGGAGCAATAACAAGTTTACAAATTCCTTGTAAAACCTAAGGGACCTATTCGTTGAACATTCTGTCTAAACTCCTAGAAACAATAATACCAATGAACACTTATCACCAATATTTGCAAAGGAAAAGAAGTGGAACCACAATCAGAACCTAACTATTACAACAAAAGAACTAGAATGATAAATCTTGATAAAGCTCGGGTTCTTTGTTGTTCAGTTGGCTCTTTCTGAGAACAAGGTGTTATTCTGCAGTAATACTTGTCTCTTGTTGGATATTTATAGTAGTAGTTGGATTTATGGTTGAGTTCCAATGTTCCTTCGTGCTGTGTATATATAGCAGTGGTTGCCGCCTAGAGTTCTACAATCCTTGAAGATTTTGATTTCATAATTGTATTCAAAAACCAAACCTTGTAAAACTTAGATCTTCCTTTCTTTCCTTGTATGTGTGTCGGCTTCCTTATCCTAATTTAATTCTCATTTCCATGTTACTCAATTTATGGAATGTTGTAGATTATTACCATAACTGAATATCTTTCTCTTCATTGAATAGGAATAAGTCAATATTCCGTCTTGTCTAAGTCCTTCATGGAATAGCTTGACTCTGCTGTTTAAGAACCAGTTCCTTTGAGCTGTTCTTCTAAATGTTGTGACTGCTTCACTTAGTCCTTTGGAGCTCTGATTGGATGTTTGGTTCTTCATATGATCTCCCTCGTATTTCTCCAGTTGATTGTCTTGGGTACATTGTTTGTCAAATCATCAAAACTTTAATGTATAGATAATAAATATTGAACCAGTAGCTACTCAACAAGAACTAAAGATGTAGATTTTGTTAAATTCTTGTGACGTAATCATAGTATCGAAGAAGCTCCTTGGGAGGCGAAGGAGAACATGAAAAAGAAACACCTTGACTTATTCCCTATTTCAGGTATGTCTTGAATCTTCTGGTTATTATAATTACTCAAGTGTTGGTTAATGGTATGAAGTTGTATAATGCTTTTATTGAAAAGTATTCTAGCTTTGAATCCATATGAGGGCCATATTATCCTTGTTTGAGTGTTTAGGTTTTTCATATTTCTGGGATCGCTCTAGTTACAAAGGAAACTCTAGATTTTTTTTTTTAAAAAATTGGGGTACTTGGTTGAATTTTAGGCTATGACACTCATTCGAGGACAATTTTTTTTTTTTTTTTTTTTTTTTTTTTGTAAATAAAGGATTTTATTAATACCAAAAGGGAAATCATTACAAAACCAAACAGGGCTGACCACCTGTTTCTCAAAATAAAAAGAACTCAAAAGAGAGGCTTCACTGGGAAAAAAATAGTCCTGGAGCCAACTCAATACCAGCACATCTATACCTAAGGACACTGGAAAAAAAACCAGAACAACTACAAATTGACTCCTATCCTGGCTATTCAACCTTATAATAGCCTGCAACAATACTCAAGAGCCAAGAACAAGATACAATGACACTACACTCAGCTTATACAATCACCAGGTCTCTCTTCTTCAAGGCCACAACACCAGTTGTTGTAGGTAAGGTTGCCATTGCTTAACCTCTCTGCCCCTGCTATGAATGAACACTTCTAACTCCTTGCATAATTTTTCTGGCTGAAAGATGCCATTTTGAAACCTCATCATGTTTCTCTCTCCATGTAATGTTGACCACCATATCAAACAAGAAGCATAGAATTCCCCATTTACTAGATCTCTTTTTTGCCCAATTGTTTACCCAGTCTACCTTCTCTTGCCAACTCCCAATTATTCTATGTTACCTTATCCATAATAGTGCCCTCTTCCAAATGGTTTGTGTAATATGACAGCCAAAGAAAAGGTGTTCCATAGTCTCATCAGGGCCTTTGCAAAAAACACATGAAGGAGGAACTTGCACACCAAACTTTAGTAAGCTGTCAACAATGGCTAACCTTTTCAGCACACCAAGCCATAAAATAAATTTGTGTCTTGGATGGATCGTTGGGTGCAAAGGTAAGTTCTTCCAAATAACTTTTGGTTTGAGTGGCTTCAAGTTGCCATACATATTTTTTATAGAGAACTTCCTGCACACCACTATTGAATGTAACCTATGCTGCAAGCTACTTTAAACTGAGGTCAATCCCATCACATACTTCCTAACTTCTATAATTTTCCTCATCGCCCATGTAGCATTCTTGGGTATTTGACAAGTTTCTAATGGTTCATGCTTTAAATAGTAACAGTTTACCTATTTAATCCACAAGCAATTCTTTTCTTCAGCCAGTTCCCATAGTTGCTTCAAAATGGCTGCTCTGTTCTAGTAGCATAAGTGGAAGACATTTAGCCCCCCATCAGCCTTAGAGTGACATACTCTCTCCTAAGAGACAAGGGCCCTTTTGGATATGGCCCCAGTACTTGTCCACAAGAAGGATCTGCATACACTCTCTATCATTTTTAGGATCTTCTTTGGTAGGATGAAAATTTGAGCCCAGTATGTTTGTATTCCAAAGACCACTGATTTTATGAGTTGTAACCTTCTTGCATAAGATAGCATTTTGGAAGACCAGCACCTAATTCTTTCAGTTATCTTTTCTACAAGAGGTAAACATTGGGTAATAGTGAGTTTCTTTGATGACATAGGAACCCCTAAATATTTGAATGGTAGAAAGCCCTCACTAAACCCCAGTTCATTTATTATCTCCTGTTTCACTTGTGGCTGCACTCCAGACATATAGATTGAGCTTTTATCAATGTTAGCTTATATGCCAGAAGCTGTTGAGAATTTTTGGAAGGCCTCTTGAATTAGTCTAGTGGATTGTATGTCTGCTTTACAGAACATCAAGAGGTCATCAGCAAAACAAATGTGCATAACATTCAGCTTTTTACACCTAGGATGAATGGAAAACAACCTGTTTAATGCCACCATGTTGAGCTCTCTTTGGAGGTATTCCATAGCAATTACAAATAGGTAGGGTGACATAGGATCACCCTGCCTTATCGCTCTCTTTCCTTGAAATGGTTTTGTATGCCCCCCATTTAATGTTAAAGAGTAGGACACAGTAGAAATGCACTCCGTCACCCATTGTATAAACTTGAAAGGAAACCCCAACTCCACTAGTATACTTCTGAGGTAACACCATTCAATAGAGTCATAAGCCTTCCTCAAATCTACTTTCATGACATATCTAGGTGACAGTCCTTTTCTAGTGTACCACTTGAGAATTTCATGTGAGAACAAGATATTATCTATTATGCTTCTTCCTTCAATGAATGCAGATTGTGATGGGCTAATAATAGTGCTGATCGCTTTCTTCAATCTGTTAGTGAGGATCTTTGTAATAATTTAAGTCCTTCACTATAGTAGGATTATTGGTTTTTGGGATCGGGGTCCTGATGCAGTCTTTGAAAGATTTCAACATTTTTCATGTCTGAAAGAACTTTTGTCTTTGCCTGAATTATTTAGGCCTTGATGACCTCCCATTGCTTTGTGAAAAATTCTACAGGATACCCATTCTCTCCAAGAGCTTTGTCATGTGGCATGGACCTGATTGCACTAACTATTTCCTCCTCTATAACATCATGAATAAGTGAGCATTTCTGTATGTTGGAGAGACATGGACCCTTCTTTATTACTTCTGAATTGGGGCATGGTAGTAGCTCTGTTGAGGCTCCCATGAGGTTTGAGAAAAATGAAACAAACTCCTGCTCTACCATAAATGGGTTTGTTAGCATAGTGCCACTGGCATCATACACAAAAGTGACTGAATTCCTGCTAATCCTTATCTTCATTTGGGCATGGAACTATTTTGTATTGGCATCTCCACATTCAATCCAGGTGGCTCTACACTTTTGTCTAAGAGCCTGCTCCTCTACTAGACTCCACTTTGTTAGATCCTCCAATAATTATTTCTCATCTGCTATCGATATCTGGTTCATAGGCTGGCAAGAAATCTGGCTTTGCACAATATCCAGCTTCTGTCTTGTGGTTTGCAGCCTCTAGGCATATGAAGCCATGTATGTGTTTAGTTCTTTAAGATCTAGCTTCAGATCCTTCAGCTTTTTCAATAGTTGAGACATCTTGGTGCCTCTATGATTCCTTGCCTAGACATTTTTCACAATTTCAGGGAATTCAGATGATTCAGCACAGTTGTGTATAGTTTTAAAATTTTGGGATGGATATTCACATGAAGTTTATATTCAATGCAAATTGGGGAGTGGTCAGAGATCCCAGGATTGAGGAATTCTACTTCTACATGTCCATATTCCTGTATCCATTGAAAATTTCGAAGTGCCTAGTCTATCTTTGAATAAACTCTTGCACCCTGTTGTTGCTTATTGCAAAAGGTATAATGCCAGCCCTTGGACTTCAAAGATGTAAGTTGGAGATCATCAATATAGTCTTGAAAAACCTTAGTCTTAGCTGGTGTTACAGGGGAACCAATTCTTTCATATGAAGAGAGAACATTATTAAAATCACCACATAAAAGCCATGCATCCTGACCTACACTAAGCTACGTTAGGTCATCCCACAAATTGACTCTGTCTTGAGCATCGTTATGGACATAAATCACTGTAATGTAGGCAACAAAGGAGGTAGCAGTATTCTCAACCTTGCAGTGAATGAATTGCTCCTTCTTCCAAATAACTTGCACTTGTACATAGGGTTTCCAGAATAACCAGATTCTTCCATTTGGGGTCATAGGATAATTACATCAAGTATTTCACCCATGTGCAATCTTTCTAAGTATATTTTGAGCTTTTTGTTCCTTAACCTTTGTCTCAATACACCCAAACATTTCCACACCATGTTTCTACAAAAGGGTTCTCACCTCCTTTTACTTAATGGGCTGGTTTAGGCCCCTTATATTCCAGGTTGCAATCTTCATGGGGGGTTGGGCAGAATCCCAGGGTCCTCCTCATGGATAGATACTGTGTGAGCCAACTGTACAAGACCAGCATAGGTATTAGCAGTAGGAACCTCATTATGCACCCTTATTTCCTAATTCTGTGATGGAGTTGTTGACTATGTACTAGGTTGGAGATCCTCTGGTACAACATTTTTAGCAATAGGAGTTAGTTCAGCATATGGGACTGGTGGATCAACATTACTTTCATCCACTGTTGGCACTGGTGTATTTGTCTGTTCATCAACCTTTTTTGGCATCCAACCTTATCTAGCAGGTCATCAGCCTTTTTTGGCATCCAACCTTATCTAGCAGTCTTCTTCTTCTTCTTCTTCTTCTTCTTCTTCTTCTTCTTCTTCTTCTTCTTCTTCTTCTTCTTCTTCTTCTTCTTCTTCTTCTTCTTCTTCTTCTTCTTCTTCTTCTTCTTCTTCTTCTTCTTTCCTTTTCCTCCTAAAGAGTTTTTGAAACTCTTGAGTTTTTAATGGTTCCTCTTTATTGTTTCTACACTCATCCACCAAATGCCCAAATCTTAAGCAACTTGTACAGTACCTAGGCTTCCAATCATATTCAATGTACTGTTTATGTATGGTGCCTGACAGTGTAACAATGTCAATTGAATCTATAAGCGGTTGTGATACATTAGTTTCCACTAATACACGAGCATAAGAAATTCTCTCCATATCTATGGTAACCGTATCCGTGTACAGAGGTCTACTTACAACACTTGCAATCTTGCTCAAAGCTTCAGTTGACCAGTAACCAACAGGCAAGGAAGGGAAATTGATCCACAAAGGGATAGTTGTTAAGCGATCAGGGTCAAATTCATAATCTATTTCCCAATTTTGCACAATGAAAGGCTTATTGTGGTATGTGTATGGTCCTCTTATTAACACCCTATCATAGTCCTCTTGTGTTTGTAAGCGAAATATAAAATAGCTCGACTCATGGGCAAGGAATTTGGGCTTTTGAGCAAACCTCCTTGTGTTCGAATTGAAGGTTTCCATCGATTTAAGATATGGCGTATCTCCCACACCAAACCCTATTAATGCAGTTTTCCAATACAATTCCTGAGACACTACATCCTCTTTGACAATATTCACTACAATTCGACCCTGACTGGTACTTGGAGGGACATATGTAAGACTTTTACCTTTTTGTGCTAGAAAATTCTATCGAACATCCTTAACCTCCATTGAAGTTGGCTGAGCGAAGGTGGCTGCCTTCGAGAATTAGGATTGGCGAGCTCCCGATGACCCATCTGAATCCCCAAAGGCTTTGAGTCTAATCATGTTACACCTCGTAGTTTTGTACGTTGAGGTTCGTTAGGTGTTAGTTGTTCTAACTGTGGACCTTTGGAGTTATCTTCTAGGATATATGAGATTATATGCGCCTATCTTATGGTTATGAGGGTTTAAGGTCATGTAATAAGTTATGGAAGGATTGAAGAACAAGTGAATTAAGGAAATTGAGTTTGTCGGAACTTTGAAAAAACTTGGCAGAATTTTAGACAAGATTTTTGGTCCAACTTCAGAAAGGTATATCTCTTAGAATATGAGGATTTTTGGCTTATATCTTTTATTCAAACTGAAGTTCATTGAGTATAGTTTCCAACGCAACAAACAGTTCGTCAATGTGACATCGGAGTAGAAAGTTATGGGTGTTTAAAGACAGACTATTCGAGCAGAGAAATTTGACATTTCAGTTTGACGGACTGCAGAATTTTCTGCGGACAATCAAATAATTTTTTCCCACTACAAAGCAGTTCCAGAGAGCACATTTTGGGTGGTCCATTTGATGGACCAATTTGACGGAGCGTTAAATATTCTGCGGTCCGTCCAAGTGGCCGCAGAAAGTAAGTCGGTGGACGACTTTTTGATGTTATAAATTTGACCCAAGGTTCATTTTTCA
The DNA here is from genome assembly GCF_029784015.1 of Lycium ferocissimum. Classification (NCBI taxonomy): domain Eukaryota; kingdom Viridiplantae; phylum Streptophyta; class Magnoliopsida; order Solanales; family Solanaceae; genus Lycium; species Lycium ferocissimum. The sequence continues at coordinate 35,365,377 of NC_081346.1, forward strand.
TCATTTTTACCTCAAATTTCGTCCAAACACTCCCCAAAAGCCTCTCCCCAAGTTCATATGCTAATCAAGGTCAAACCCAAGAGTATTAAGAGATTTAAGTGCTAGAAATCTTACTAGGGTTTGTAGAGTTCGAGAATTCCTTTGGTGTTGAGGTTGGAGGTTTCACTCTAGTGGAATAATTTGATCCAAAGCTTGCTCTTGTGTGATTAAAGTAATTTTTCACCTCTATTGCATGTTGTTAAAGTTGTTTGATTGTTATACAATTTGGCTGAAGGAAGAAGAATGAAAAGAAAGTTCATATGTGAATTTGAGGATATTTTGAGTTATAAATTAATTTGAGTTATAATTTTGGCATGTTATGAGTATAATCTTGCTATTAGTGGTAGTAATGATGATGAGGATATGTTATATACAAGTGTATATGGGGTTGTGTTGGAATTGTTGTTACGGGTTGGTTATGACTAGAAGTTTTGGGATTGAATGGAGCATAACTTGAATGAAGTCTCTTAATTATAGTATTGTTGATTGGGAGTTGTTTTGGAAATTGGTAGACTTAGATGAAATAGGGCAAATGCTGCCCAAATTCCGTTAGCCCTTTTAGTTGTTCTAGTTTGGACTTAAGAATGTTTTCAAGACTTAACCTCGTTATGAACTCCTTGAATGTAGATTTTGCGGACTTGGGAGGAAAACGTTAAGTAATTAAGGAGACGTAAAGGTATGTAAGGCTAACCCTTTCTTCAAAGGCATGTTTCCTATGTTATGATTCTATCGATGCCATCCACATTACTTTTACTCCTAGAAATGCTAGAAGTCCCTCATTCTCAAGATTCCTATGATGACTCCATGTTTAACGGAACCAAAGTCTAAAGTTTAGATGATCCCATGATATGATTGAGCCTACTATATGATTGGTGATTTCATTCATTACAGTTGGCTTTATCTTATGCTATGGTTTCCTCAAAGTGAGATAGAATGATCATGATGATGATTATGACAATGGTTTCAATCCTAGGAAGGCCAAGTTCAAGCTCTTAATATTCTTATGTCACTATTGATGTTGTCACTTGATTGTTGATTATATCCTTTGTTGTTGATCTCATCTTATGATAGTTGTTCCTTCAAGGTGAGACATAGCAATGGCGATGATTCCATAATGACACATCGGAGGTCACTAACCTTATGTCACTCCGATAGAGTCGGACGGGCAGGCGTGTAGATGCGCACACTACTGCAGTGGGCAGTTTATAATACCATCCTGGACGCGGGATGCCTGGACACGGGATAGTGATGATGACACCGTGCCTATATAGCCGGGCAATATACTATATAGTTGATGATTACACCGTACCTATATGGTCGGGCAGTTTATTATGTATATATAGGTAATGTTTTGAAAAGAAAAGTTAAGCATGTATGGTTTTCACCTTAAGAGGCAATCAGACATACAGGTTATCTCTTTTCGCCTTAAGAGGCAATCAGACATATAGGTTATCTCTTTATCTCATTCTTTCTTTATATATTGATTATGTTATTGTTCATGCCTTACATACTCAGCACATTATTTGTACTGACGTCCTTTCTTATGGACGTTGCGTTCATGCCCACAGGTCGACAGAGAGACGGATCTGACCCTTAGGCGCTTCATCAGCGGAGTCTCAGGAGTGCTCCATTTATTCCGGAGCCACAGTCTATTGGTACTCTCCTTTTGTATGTATATATTTGGGCATGGTGGGGTCTTGTCCCGTCTTTATGATTTTCAGTATTCTATATAGAGGCTCGTAGACATATGTGTTGATAGTTAGAAGTTTCATAACCTTACCGGCGCGTATCTTGTATATTATTTTTGTAGCCTTGTCGGCTTGTGCATATATAAATGGGCATAATTGTTGATGATCATATTGATGAGTTATTTTTTGAGAATTCATGCCCGTACAGATTGTGATAGTCATGAGTTAGCTAAGTGGTCCACCAAGATAGGGTTATGTGAAGCAAGTTTAGTGGTGCGCGGTAGGTTAGCTCCGAGCATCCGTCATGTCCCTCCAGTTGGGTCGTGACAAAAGTGGTATCAGAGCAGTTCGTCCTAGGGTGTGTCTACTAGCCGTGTCCGGTAGAGTCTTGTTTATGGGTGTGAAGCGCGCTACACTTATAAACAGGAGGTTGCAGGGTATTTAGGAATGATTGACCTTCTTTTCTTCATAGATCGTGTGATAGAGCCATGATACAAGAATTCCCTTTATCCTAACCGTGTGTTATATTTTCAGTGATGCCTGTGAAAAGAAAAGCAACAGTAGCCCAGAAGGGCAAGACAGTGGCCGAAAGAAGGATTAAGCGAGAGCCGCCGGTAAGTATAGAGGAGGGTAAGTCCCATAATGAGGTTCCATCTCGGACCTCTCATACTCCACCCATGTTAGTGGAGCATGAAGGGGCCTCAGCACTAGCTCTAATACCTCCAGTTCCTCCACCGGATGCCTCAGGCCAAGAGATGAGAGAGGTCATTCATTTGCTGACTCAGTTAGTTGTAGCTCAGGCCCAATGGCAGGGTGCGGGTCATGGTGATAGGGCTGTCAGTACTAGAGCTCGTGATTTCATTAGCTTGAATCCTCTAGAATTCTTTGGGCCAAAACATGATGAGGACCCGTAGAGCTTTATAGATGAAATGTAGAGGACATTGTGGATAATACATGCTTCTGATGTTGAGTTAGTAGAGCTAGCTTCCTATAGATTGCGAGATATGGCTGTTCATTGGTATAGCAACTTGATATCTTCAAGGGGATTTGTTACACCCCGAAAAATTTCCCGTTACCAAGACTGCAAATGACTTAGTATGGGCTCAGGGAAGAGTAAAGATATACAAGGATTAGGGATGAAGATTCTATTATATATGTATAAGAATAACATATAGATGACATTGGAGGCCATATGGTGTAAGTTGGTTAATACGTTACTTGATAAATAGCCCTCGTAACCGTAAGTTAAGGTGGAGCCCACATGTCGGGATTTTATAAAGGGCATACGACAAGTTATATGAATAGTACATGGGAAGTTGATCAATTCTTAAGAAGGACACTTCAGCCAAATATGAGCATAAGCACTCCAAAAGAACGATTTAAGGATACGTTTTCGGGTGATCTAGCTTTACGACGCCAACACGCTATTATAAGTTTAGAATTTGGGAAAACACAAAAAATGAAAGTGGTAGATAATTGAAATATATTTCCAACCATAGGTTGTGGGCCTTCATACAACATAGGGATAAGAAGTTATAGACGTTTCAAGTCAGGCTGACGGAGCAGCCAGCTGGGTCGAATTCGGGTCGGGTTTGGCCGACTTCAAAAGTCGTATTTAAGGGGTTTTCAGCCCCAAATCATTCATTTTCCCTTCCAAAACAGAGCCAAATGCTCTGTAGGGTTCCCAAAACATGCTCTGTACGGTTCCCAAAACATTCCTAACCAAATCTTAGCTTACTTTTAAGATTAAAACGTGATAAAGCTCGGGTAACGCGTAATCTCAATCACAGTATCGTATTATAGCGGATTGAAGCTCAAAATTGAAGTAAAGGGTAAATAATTAATTGTTCCTACAAATCAAAGGTATAAATCTTCCACTTTTGGTTGATTGAGACTTATTTACGGAAGATAAAGTCGTTAGGACATCGTATAATTGATTAATTGATTGATAGAACTTATAAACATCGTGTGGGATGTTTTGGATATTAAATTGGTATTGATTTTGATGAAAGGAGTTGGGCATTATTGTCATTGTTGTTGGGTTGTTGCTACTTATTGTTGTTGGTATTGGATTGGTTTCGGGATAAGGATATTAACAGAGGACATGCTGCCCGATTTTCAGAAATCTTAAAAGAGTATAATTGGAAGCTTAAAGAGTTGTCTTCCAAGATAATCTAACGATAGCATAATGATTTTATATGTAGATTTTGGAGCGATAAATAGTTGGAATCATTTCAGGAGTTTCAGGTATGTTAAGGCTATTTCCTTTTCTTCTTTTGGCATGGTCTATATGAAACAAACGGACGACGAACGTATAAACTCCAAAGAAGATCCTATTCTTAAATATTAGAATGGCTAATGTTCTTGATTTCTAGAAGCTGTTTCATTATGTCCTAATACGTGTCTATGATTCCTGAAGTCCTATTTTGATATTATAATCCATCGTGACATTCAAGGGTATTATACTTCCAGGTTATTCAAAAGTTTCAAAAATAATCTTATGAGTCTCACGTGCTTTCATTTGCATCTATATATATGTATACACTATTTTACTTCATCGAGCCATGCTATAGTTGGCCTGGTACGGTACGTAGATGTGCAACCACTGATCAGTTGGCCATTCACACCGAGTCCTGATACAGGTCGGGTACATTATACACACCGAGTCCCACTAGGGCCGGGTATGTTATATGAAAGAGATTCGGTCTTAAGGGGCCCATGAGAGATTATCGGTCTTAAAGGGCCTATGCATTTGATAAATTATTTCACATGGAATCATGCATTGTCATCGCCTTCGGGCCTATTTACATTACCAGTCTTTGCCTTCGGGGCTATCTACATTATTGTTCTCTGCCTTTCGGGCTACTCACTGTACAGGTTATTTCTCGTACTTTTGTTATGATTTATGATTCATTCCTTATGATTACTACTGCCTTACATACTCGGTACATTATTCATATTGACGTCCCATTGCCTGGGGACGTTGTGTTCATGCCACGCAGCCCCAGATTGTTTTGCAGGAAAGATTATACAAGTGACTGACTGTAAAGTATTCCCAAGCTATCAGCTAGATTGGTAATCTCCATTTCATTCGGAGTATGGCCGAGTCAGAGTATTTCTTTATGATTTGAGTCAGACGTATTATGGGTATGTTGGGGCCCTGTCCCAACTTATGTTTTGACATCATGTTCTACGTTAAAGACTTTTGCAGATAGAGTCATGTATACAGTATGCCAGTCTTATAAGAGGCTATGTAGGCCGATATATCATTTTACATTACTTTACGAATTTCATATGATTACAGATTTTACTTGATTTAAGAAAGGCGAAAAGAATGTTTTGAAAAGCTTTCATTATGCATATCATTTCATGATTAAGAGTCCAGTAAGATTATGAGTATAACGAGAACCAGCAGGTTTGCTCGGCTCTAAGTAAGGGTCGGGTGCCCATCATGCTCTATCAGAATTGAGGCGTGACAAAGTGGTATCAGAGTAGTTCGTCCTAGGCGTTGTCTGTAAAGTCGTGTCTAGTAGAGTCTTGTTTATAGTGTGTTGCATTCCACATTTATAAACAGGAGGCTACAGGGCATTTAGGATGGTTACTCTTTTTTTTTTTTCATATCTTAGGATCGTGTGATAGAGCCAAGAGATAGGAAATGATATCCCTTATATACTAACCTTTGATTTCGGTAGGAGAGTGGTGTTAACAAGAGAAGGTAAATAATGATACTGGGGGTTACAGAGGTAAGATATTTCATTGAAGTTTCGTTATCAGAATTTGTATATACAGTGTTACATCTCGCATTTTGTACGTCGAGATAATTTTGAACTAGTCGTGACGAGTCAAGAGCAAGGCTACTTTTTCGATTTTGCGTTAAGATATAAGTCACTCATGATTTTATGGGATGGAAATATTAAGGAAAATTTTGAGGTTGAAAGTGGAATTATGAAAATTTATATTTCATGAAATATGGGACCGAAAATGAATTATGGAAAGATGAACAATTCATGAAAACTTGGGGCCAAAAGTGGAAATTTGGAAAGTCATTTTTCATGAAAAATTGGCCATGTGACCTTGCATGTGACATGTGGGCCATAGGCCACATGTGTTATTATTACATGTTAATATAAGATGACCACTTAGTCATCTTTATCATTTAACCTCCTAGAAATTTCAAGAAGTGTGGAGAGAAGAAAAGAAGAAGAGAAAAACGGCCATGAAGAGGGGGGGGCTGGCCGAACCAGCCCCATGGAAATTTAGCATGAAAAAAATTGTTTCTTTTAGCTTTCATAGCAATTGAAAGGTCCTCTACATCATGGAATAATTGTTGGAGCATGTAAAGCATTCTTTCTTGCAAAAATACAAGCTAGCCGTGTGAAGAACAAGGTTGGAAAAGGTATGGTTCAATCCCTATTTTCATATGTTGTGCATGGTTTGTGGAGGTTTGTGAAGTGTGGAAATGAACTAGAATCATGAAAACATGGAAGTAGAAGCCTAGCCGTGCGTGTGTGTCTAGCCGTGTGTATGTGCAAGCATGTGAGTGATGAATTAATTGTATTTAGCTTGTTGGGTGATTGTTGTAACGTGTGGAAATGGGTGAAAAATCATGGAATGTGTGTGTTATGGTGTTGGCCGAATATGGGTTGTATTGGTTGGCAAGGAAAGAACAAATTTTATTTAGTATAATTTGATTGTTGTATTGTGAATTCTATGATGGAAAAGGAAGTCTTAATGATCCAAGATCAAAGTTGTAATCGTATAAGCCGTTTGGAAGTTAATGTGACTATAATATGCTTTCTTGAATTTATGGAAATAATGTTGTTAATGTGTGATTTGTTAGAGTAGTTGATGAAATTAGAGAAAGAATTGTGTTGGTGATGTTCTTGTTGGATTGGAATGGTTTCGGGTAAGGTTGGGCTTTGGATTGGCTTGTTTGGAATATTGTGCGGATTGCGGAAATGTTCTTGAATCATGTTAGAAAGGTTACGGATTGTTATTTGAGTATGCGATCATTGATAGTAGTTTGGATATATGTAACCGAATTGAATATATGTGAATGTCGCCGGATTGTGTAGAAAGGAAATCATTAATGTTAGAATGCATTTGGGATTGAATATTGATGTTGTTATCATGTTGGTTGGTATTGTTGTTAATTTGGTTGTTGATATTTGGGCCGAGTTGAATCTCGGGGTGCTATATGTATAGGGAGATGCCCAAATTTTTATAGGACAATATTGGTTAAGCTTGGAAATTGTAAGTCTCATGAATAGTAATCGGTCAATGTGACCATTTGCAGATTTTTGGCGAAACGGGAAGTGAATTTGGAAAGGCGTAAGGAGCATAAAAGGTATGTAAAGCTCTCCCATTTCTTCTCTTGGCATGTCTTAGATGTATTAGGCTTGAATTTGAACCTTGGGGACAACTCTACTCTTCGAATCACGTCTAAAAATGCCCGTTTTCTTTCAATAGAATTGAATGGTTTATGGTGTGATTAGTTAGAAAAATGGTTTTAACCTCTAAAACTTGTGCAAATGAGATCCGATTACCTTAAAATACTCATAAATGACGTTATGAAGTTTGACATGTGTAATTTACATACGCCACCTCATTTGACCGAGGTGGGTCCACTTTGTCCGAACTTTTTCTATTATTCTGTTGAACTACTTAGGAAGTAAATAAAAACTAAGGAAAGCTTTTTGTCTCTCAAATTTCTACATCTCATATATATATTTATACGCGTCGACGATCCACTTTGGAATTTGCAAATGCTCCGAAGGATTATTCGATATGATATATTTCGACCTCCGAAAGACTTATGCTTCGATTATTATTAGAAGTTCGCTATGAAATCGTATACGTATGTTACGTCTTCGAGTTTCTGTAAAATGTTGTATGATTTGTTTTGCATATGGTTTTCTCACTACTCTGCTCGTGCGAGCTGTAGCCACTCTTTCACTGCGTCCCGGGCCAGGGCATGTATTCGTGCACGTTTCTCTGCATTGTTCACCGCGCCCCTCACTAGAGGGCGGGGCATGTTATATACTTATATATACTTATGATGATGATGTGATGACGGGGGAGGTGGCCGGGATGGCATATGATGATTCCTTTCACCGCGTCCCTCACTAGGGGGGCGGGGCACGTTACATATATAGGCATGATGGTTTTATTTACCGCGTCCCTCACTAGAGGGGCGGGGCATGTTATGTATGCATATGTTCATGATGATTTCTTTAAATACGATATCCGGCCCATTAATGATTTTTTGACAAGCATGATTTACGTTCCAAGTAAGTTTTATGAGTTCAGTTCTTGTATTACCATTATGTCCTCTTTATTTCCGTATGATTCAGTTACTGTATTTACTGCTTTACATACTCAGTACACCTTCCGTACTGACCCCCTTTTTTTTGGGGGCTGCGTTTCATGCCACGCAGGTACTCCCAGGTGAGCTGAAGATTTTAGTAGAAGACGTTCCAGCGGATTTAGAGAGCTCCATTTCTTCCGGGGTCTTTGCGAGTCGATTATCATGTCATGGTTTCATGTTGGGTTAGAGACTTTGCGGATAGTGTTGTGGGTATGAGATGTCGGTTATGTAAATGGCTATGTAAGGGTATACTATTATGCGTTGTGTTATAAGTTTCATATGTTGCAAGGTTTTATTTGATTCAAGGAAAAACGAAAAGTACATTATTCTGCGATGAATTTTTGTTATGTATATTCGTGTCATGATTTGAGAACCAGTGTGAGTATGACTATTATGATTATGGGAGTCCGCGGGTTCGCTCGACCCTAAATAAGGGTCGGGTGCCCATCACGCCCTAACGGAAATTAGGGTGTGACATACAGAATGGCGAACTGGTCATCATCAAGGTAAGTTATTGTAAGTATAGAAAGAAAATGGATTGAATGTGTATATATAATGATGATAAGTCCAGTTATAAGGTGTCAACAGAAGAAGCTGAAGGAATTAGTAAAAAGGTAAGTAACGGTAAGTAGGGTATATGTCAGATATGGTATAAATGTTGCAGGTATGATTGAAACCTGCAGTTAAAGATTGAAAGGGAAAGTATAACAGGTACAGTTTGAGTTGGACATACGAGGTAAGTTCATCATTTTCATACTGTTGCTGATATTGGGAGCCCTGCGTTGCTATGATATGGTATATATATGTTTCCCTATGAGGCATTGTTGGTATTTCCTGCGTGCAGGTTTTGGGATAGTAAGAAATACAGAAACCGTACCAAAATTTTCCTAGAAATAAAAAGAGAATGAGATATAAGTTCGTAGTATGCCTTGAAAGGTCGTGTCAACAGTAATGATAAGATTTGACTAAGTTGCGAGTATGGCTGACTTCAAGAAATGAGTTAACTGTTGAATTGATAGTAATAGTAATTATGAGGTCGATATCGATATGGTAAAAAGAAATGCTAGAATAATTTGGAAGGGCTTGTGATACTAAGAGATGATTTAGAAAAGGCTGACAAATCTTAATAGTGTTATACTGAGGTATCGACTGAATTGATAAGTAGGGATAAATTACGACGAGTTTGTAGTTAAAAGAAGTAACAGTATGATTGAGACAAGAGTACACAGGAAGAAGAATTGTGATGAATATGAATGTATTGATAAGACAGCTTGTGAGGTATTGAGGATAAGATTGACCAGAAAGGGTAAAAGGTTAAGTACGCCTACTCCATAGAGTGTAATTAAACCATAGTAAGAATCGTGAATAAGGTTAAGAAGTGTTGCACTATAGGATTGACTACGAACAGGATATAATATGAATATAATGAGGATTGTTATGAAAATGAATAAAGCCTAGTGAGGAAGTGAATAAAACAAATGTGAAACGAAAAGGGGCATAGACGAAAAGAAAAAACTTATAAAAAGGGGAAAA